>NC_090404.1:15192029-15412029 GCF_036365525.1 Heterodontus francisci
CACAACAAAGAAATACCAAGTCTGAGAACGAAGAGCAAGGAATAACACAATGTCAGGGGGAGAGCACGGAACGCAGAGACGCCTAAACACAAGAGGAAGGGAGGGGGTGAGGAGTGAGTAACGATATTACAGGGGCGGGGTGGGTGGCAATTCGAGGAGTCACGCAATCTCAGATGGAGTTGCGGGGTGGGGGCGAAGTAGGGTCTTCAGAGAACCAGCGACCGGGGAGTTCATTTTAAACTGTTTATGTTGAATCCAGTGGAGGACCGTGCAGTCTTGGAGGTACCTTGCCGTGCTTTGCTTGACACTCCGAATCCACGGCTGCTTTCCCCTTGACGAGTATCGTCTTCACCGTTTCTGAGGGAAAAAATACGGAGGTGGGGGTCGCAGTTAGTGCCAAACACGACCTGGATGACGCCCCCGCCGATTAAAAGCTCCCATGTTGAAAACAGGCAGCTCTTACATCAACTGCAGAGAAACAATCGCGAGCTGCTTGCATCAACGCCAATTGCTGGTCAAAGAGTCTTGCTGGTCTGCTAATTTCAGACAGCAACTCACCAGTTCGCACCTCATCAAAGATGCGCTGAGTGCATGAAGGACCAGAATCAAATAAGACCAGGTTACATTCTGTGTACATCTAATCCCTTCAGTTGCAGGTGTCCGCAGTTTGTACTGTGGTTTGCATGAAAAATAGGAGTGCGAGGAGGCCATTCGGCCCCTCCACCACCATTCAATACCATCATGGCTGATCTTCGGCCACAACTCCACTTTCCCGCTCGCTCCTCATATCTCTCGATTCCCCCGAGACACCAAAAATCCGTCGATCGCAGTCTGGAATATACTCAACGACCGAGCGTGCACACCCCTCTGGGGCAGAGAATTCCCAAAGGTGCACCGCCCTCCGAGTGAAGGAATTCCTCCTCGTCTCGGTCCTAAATGACCGACCCCTCATTCCTCAACTATGACACTCTGGGTCCAGACTCTCCAGTCGGTGGGGGGAAAACGGCTTCTCAGCAGTGATCCTGTCAAACCCCACCGACTGGAGAATTTTACACATTAGGATGAGATCACCTCTCGTTCTACTAAACTCCAGAGAATATAGGTCCGAAGTCACCACCACCACCCCCAGGCCACCCCACATCCGCGCTGCTGAACCTACACAATGGCAAAATATTTACCTGAGTGAATTCTTTGTGGTAAACGATGGTTTTTCCAGACTGGAGGGTGTGAGACAGTGATGTTCCCCAAGTGTCAGTGCTGGGACCACTGCTTTTCTTGCTATACGGAAATGACTTCGATCTTGGAATACAACAGAATCTCAAAATTTGCTGAAAACACCAAACCTGGAGGTGTGGCAAACAGTGGGGATGATATGAACCACCTGCCACAGGACACAGACAGTCTAGCTGAATGGGCGGAGAGGTGGCAGATGGAATTTAATACAGCCAAGTGTGAGGTGATGCCTTTTGGCAGAAGGAATAGGGAGAGGCAATATATACTCAATGGCACGGTTCTAAAGAGTGTGCAGGAACAGAGGGACCTGGGGGTGCATGTACATAGATCTTTGAAGGTGGCAGGACATATTGAGAGAGTGTTTAGTAAAGCATATGGGATCTTGGGCTTCATAAATAGAGGCATTGAGAACAAAAGCAGGGAAGTTATCCTGAACCTTTATAAAACTCTGGTTCGGCCACAGCTGGAGTATTGCGTCCAGTTCTGGTTACAACACTTCAGGAAGGATGTGAGGGTCATTGAGAGGGTGCAGAGGAGATTTATCAGAATGGTTCCTGGGATGGGGGATTTTAGCAACAAGGTTAGGTTGGAAAAGCTGGGGTTGTTCTCCCTGGAGCAGAGGAGATTGAGGGGAGATTTGATAGAGGTGTACAAGATTATGACAGGCTTAGATAAGTTAGACATGGAAAAACCATTCCCATTTGATACAGTGCTACACAACAGACTTGGCTGCAAAGTCATGGAATAAAAGGGACGGAGTAGCAACATGGATACGAAATTGGCTGAGTGACAGGAAACAGAGAGTAGTGGTTAGTGGATGTTTTTCAGGCTGGAGGAAGGTTTGTAGTGGAGTTCCCCAGGGATCAGCGTTAGGACCCTTGCTTTTCCTGATATATATTAATGACCTTGGTGTACAGGGCACAATTTCAAAGTTTACAGATGGTACGAAACTTGGAAGTATTGTGAACTGTGAGGAGGATAGTGTAGCATTTCAAAAGGACATAGACAAGTTGGTGGAATGGGCAGACAGGTGGCAGATGAAGTTCAATGCAGAGAAATGTGAGGTGATTCATTTTTGTAGGAAGAACATGGAGACAATATAGAATAAAGGGCAAAATTCTAAAGGGGGTGCAGGAGCAGAGGGACCCGGTGTGCAGAAGTCATTGAAGGTGGCAGGACATGTTGAGAGAGTGGTTAATAAAGCATACAGTATCCTGGGCTTTATTAATAGGGGCACAGAGTACAGGAGCAAGTTATGTTGAACTTGTATAAGTCACTAATTCGGCCTCAGCTGGAGTATTGTGTCCAATTCTGGGCGCCGCACTTGAGGAAAGACGTGAGGGCAGTGGAGAGAGTACAGAAAAGATTCACGAGAATGGTTCCAGGGATGGGGAATTTCAGTGATGAAGATAGATTGGAGAAGTTAGGACTGTTTTCCTTGGAGAAGAGAAGGCCGAGAGGTGATTTGATCGAGGTGTTCAAAATCATGAGGGGTCTGGACAGAGTAGATAGAGAGAAACTGTTCCCACTGGTGAAAGGATCGTGAACGAGAGGGCACAAATTTAAAGTATTTGGTAAGAGAAGTAAAAGTGGTATGGGGGAAAAACCTCTTGATGCACCTCCTTGCCGTCTGCACCCTGGGCGTTCACTCGTAGGATCCCCTCCCACTCTGACAGGTATGTATTTGAGTGCACGCAGAGATATAATATCGCACCCCCAAAAGCTAATCATCGAAACTGAAAGCACAGGAGGCCATTCGGCCCACTGTCTCTCTACTGGTTCTCTGAAAGAGCGTCCGCGCTTACATAAAACAAAAAGACTTGCATTTATATAGCACCTTTCACAGCCACCGGACATCCCAGGGTGCTTTAAAGCCAACGAGGTACTTTCTGAAGTGTAGTCACTGTTCTAATCTCGGAAACGAAGCGGTCAACATGTGCACAGCAAGCTCCCACAAACAGCAATGCGATAATGACCGGATAATCCTGGGGGGGGGGGTTTTGTGTGCGATTGATTGAGGGATAAATATCGGCCGGGACACCGGGGAGAACCCTTCTCCGAAACAGCACCACGGGGGAATCTTTTACATCCACCCGAGGGGGAAGACGGGACCTCAGTTTAACGTCTCATCTGAAAGATGGCCCCCTCCCGACAGTGCAGCACTCCCTCGGCACTGCGCTTGGAGCGCCAGTCAAGATTATGATGCTCAAGTCCTACAGTGGGACTCGACCCCAGCAACTTGGGCCTCAGGAGGCGACAGTGCTGCCCACTGCGCCACGGCTGAGACTTAGCACCCCCCTCCCCCCTCCCCCCCCCCCCACCACGCATTCCATCCACAACCCTGTGTAAATTCCTCATCCTGCAACACCTCACGGTGCGAGGCTCATGACCGCACTCCTTCGAGGTGCCGTCCTCCTTAGACAGGGGAGGGCTGAGGAAAATCGGAGATGCTTGAAATCGTGCAGGGCTTGGACGGAGCAAACAAAGAGAAACTGTTCCCAGCAGCTGAAGGGCCGATAAGCAGAGGACACGGATTTAAGGCGACTGGCACAAGAACCAGAGGCGAGGCGAGGAAAATCTTTTTTTTTCTTTTAAAACGGCGAGCGTTTAGGATTCGGAAGGCGCTGGATACAGATGCAACAGTAGCCTTCAAAAGGGGAATGGACAAATACTTGCAAGACAGAGTATTGCTGGGATGTGGGGAAGGAGTAGCGGAGTGGGACTAACTTGATTCCTCATCGAGAGAGAGAGACTCGATGGGACGAATGGCCAGACCAGGTAAGGACGGCAGATTTCCTTCCCGACAGGACGTTAGTGAACCAGATGGGTTTTTACAACAATTGGTAGTTTCACGGCACCATTACTGAGACTCGCTTTCAATTCCAGATTTTTATTAATTAACTGAATTTATTAATTAATTGTTTAAATTCCGCCAGCTCCCGCGGTGGAATTTGAACCTGTTTCCCCCCCAGGGCATTGGTCTGGGCCTCTAGATTACTAATCCACATTACCACTATGTCAACGCCTCCCCCTAAACCCAAGCATCCCAGATGCTTTTTAACTACCTTATCGACTTGCCCTGCCACTTTTAAGGATGTGCGTGTAGATGGACACCAAGTTATCCCTGCTCATCGGCACATTCCTAAACCCTGACATTTATAGTATACGGCGTCACAGAGTCGGTACGGCATAGGGGGAGGCCTTTCAACCCATCGAGCCCATGCTGGCTCCCTGCAGAGCAGTCCAGTCAGTCCCACTCCCCTGCTCTATGCCTGCGGCCCTCCAAATTTACTTCCTTCAAGTACCAACACAATTTCCTTCTGAAACCATTCATTGTCTCTGCTTCCACCACCCTCGTGGGCAGCGAGTTCCAGGTCATTACCACCCGCTGCGTAAAAAAAGTGCTTCCTCACATCCCCCGCCCCTTGCATCTCTTGCCCAAAACTTTAAATCCGTGACCTCCAGTCCTTGTACCATCAGCTAATGGGAACAGTTCTTCATTATCTACCTTGTCTAAGCCTGTCATCATCTTATACACCTCGATAAATCTCCCCTCGATCTCCTTTGCTCCTCCAGCTCTGTTCATTGCTGGGTGACACGGGACTGCCTGTAACTTGCATGGGTGCAGGTTAACCAAGAGACCTAGAAGCCATTGCTCATTGCTTTCTTGTTTGCTAGCCTCCATGTTTGGCTGCTATTCAACAGCTCACTTCAATACTTAGCACTGTCTGATGGTGCCGGTCGCTATCGTGGCAAAATGTTGAGTTTCCTCCTCCCAGTCTGGTGCCCAATCTCCCTATTCTTTGTATATTAACTGTCTGCAGGTGGTGGACAATAACTCGGGGATTCACTTGAGCCCCTATAAAAAGGCACAGACTGAAACTGGGTGAGGAGGTGCATGCTTTCAATGTGTATATCTCTGTAAATAAATGCTTATAAAAGTGTGTAAGGATTGGCTCCAGTTCCATCCTTCACCAGCTAGCTTTCTGGAGTAGAAAACTCCCCACCATAAATGTGCTGCCCCGTCTCGCCACCCGCTTGCACTGCCCAGCCAACGCCTCCCCTGCACACTTCCCAATCTCCCCATCAAAGTGTTGAACCATTTCCCCACTATATATGTGCACACACTATATACAAGCTCGTCCGTCATCTATGCTTGTAACTTGTATTCCTTACACCCAGTCCTTTCTCTAGCACGTGGCTCTTTTAACCCTCAGCCACGGAGTACGTAATGCAGGCTTGTGATGCTTACCCTGGCTGTCCCCTTCACCCTGGTGACTGCCGCTGGCCTTGTTCTCCGGCTGCTCCCTGGAGTTTTTACGTGGCTTTTTGGCAACGGTCAATCCATCGGCCGAGGAGGACGCCCCGGTTGAATTGCCGATGAGCTGCGAGCTGCTGCTTGGTGTCGTCGCATCGGCGGCATCTGCCGGAAGGAAAGACAGCACGACAGTGAGGAACACGGCAGCGAGACAGAGTGAGAGGGAGACAGAGATGAGCCGAGAGAGAATGTCAGGATAAAAGGGGGATGTGATCGAAACACCACCGGCCCCGTCTCAGCCACTTTCTCCCCATTTTGTCTCATTAAGCCCAGTGAGTTTCGGACCTGCCCTCCCCCAACCTTTTTTTTTCATTCTTTCACAGGACGTGGGCGTCGCTGGCGAGGCCAGCATTTGTCGCCCATCCCTAATCGCCCTTGACAACGGAGTGGCTTGCTCGTCCATTTCAGAGGGCAGTTATGAGTCAACCACATTGCTGTGGGTCTGGAGACACATGTCGGCCAGACCAGGTAAGGACGGCAGATTTCCTTCCCGACAGGACGTTAGTGAACCAGATGGGTTTTTGCAACAATTGGTAGTTTCACGGCACCATTACTGAGACTTGCTTTCAATTCCAGATTTTTATTAATTAACTGAATTTATTAATTGTTTAAATTCCGCCAGCTCCCGCGGTGGAATTTAAACCCGTTTCCCCCAGGGCATTGGTCTGGGCCTCTAGATTACTAATCCACATTACCACTATGTCACCGCCTCCCCCTAAACCCAAGCATCCCAGATGCTTTTTAACTACCTTATCGACTTGCCCTGCCACTTTTAAGGATGTGTGTGTGTAGATGGACACCAAGTTATCCCTGCTCATCGGCACATTCCTAAACCCTGACATTTATAGTATACGGCGTCACAGAGTCGGTACGGCACAGGGGGAGGCCTTTCAACCCATCGAGCCCATGCTGGCTCCCTGCAGAGCAGTCCAGTCAGTCCCACTCCCCGGCTCTATGCCTGCGGCCCTCCAAATTTACTTCCTTCAAGTACCAATCCAATTTCCTTCTGAAACCATTCATTGTCTCCGCTTCCACCACCCTCGTGGGCAGCGAGTTCCAGGTCATTACCACCCGCTGCGTAAAAAAAGTTCTTCCTCACATCCCCCGCCCCTTGCATCTCTTGCCCAAAACTTTAAATCCGTGACCTCCAGTCCTTGTACCATCAGCTAATGGGAACAGTTCTTCATTATCTACCTTGTCTAAGCCTGTCATCATCTTATACACCTCGATAAATCTCCCCTCGATCTCCTTTGCTCCTCCAGCTCTGTTCATTGCTGGGTGACACGGGACTGCCTGTAACTTGCATGGGTGCAGGTTAACCAAGAGACCTAGAAGCCATTGCTCATTGCTTTCTTGTTTGCTAGCCTCCATGTTCGGCTGCTATTCAACAGCTCACTTCAATACTTAGCACTGTCTGATGGCGCCGGTCGCTATCGTGGCAAAATGTTGAGTTTCCTCCTCCCAGTCTGGTGCCCAATCTCCCTATTCTTTGTATATTAACTGTCTGCAGGTGGTGGACAATAACTCGGGGATTCACTTGAGCCCCTATAAAAAGGCACAGACTGAAACTGGGTGAGGAGGTGCATGCTTTCAATGTGTATATCTCTGTAAATAAATGCTTATAAAAGTGTGTAAGGATTGGCTCCAGTTCCATCCTTCACCAGCTAGCTTTCTGGAGTAGAAAACTCCCCACCATCAATGTGCTGCCCCGTCTCGCCACCCGTTTGCACTGCCCAGCCAACACCTCCCCTGCACACTTCCCAATCTCCCCATCAAAGTGTTGAACCATTTCCCCACTATATATGTGCACACACTATATACAAGCTCTTCCGTCATCTATGCTTGTAACTTGTATTCCTTACGCCCAGTCCTTTCTCTAGCACGTGGCTCTTTTAACCCTCAGCCACGGAGTACGTAATGCAGGCTTGTGATGCTTACCCTGGCTGTCCCCTTCACCCTGGTGACTGCCGCTGGCCTTGTTCTCCGGCTGCTCCCGGGAGTTTTTACGTGGCTTCTTGGCAGCGGTCGATCCTTCGGTCGAGGAGGACGCCCCGGTTGAATTGCCGATGGGCTGCGAGCTGCCGCTTGGTGTCGCCGCGTCGGCGGCATCTGCCGGAGGGAAAGACAGCGCGACAATGAGGAACAGGGCAGCGAGACAGAGTGAGATGGAGACAGAGATGAGCCGAGAGAGAATGTCAGGATAAAAGGGGGACGTGATCGAAACACCACCGGCCCCGTCTCAGCCACTTTCTCCCCATTTTGTCTGATTAAAAACAGTGACTATCGGACCTGCCCTCCCCCAACCTTTTTTTTTCATTCTTTCACAGGACGTGGGCTTTGCAGGCAAGGCCAGCATTTGTCGCCCATCCCTAATCGCCCTTGACAACGGAGTGGCTTGCTCGGCCATTTCAGAGGGCAGTTAAGAGTTAACCACATTGCTGTGGGTCTGGAGTCAGATGTAGGCCAGACCAGGTGAGGATGGCAGATTTCTTTCCCTAAAAGGATATTCGTGAACCAGATGGGGTTTTTCCGACAATCGATGATAGTTTCATGGCACCATTACTGATGCTCGCTTTCAATTCCAGATTTTTATTAATTAATTGCATTTATTAATGAATTGAGTTCGAATTTCACCAGCTGCCGTGATGGGATTTGAACCAGTAACCACCCCTCTCCCAACCCCTGGCATCAGCCTGGGGCCTCTGGATTACTGATTCAATGACATTACCACAATGCCACCGTCTACCCTGTCTCCAATGACTGTAGGAGCCCCCCACTCCCCCCTCCCCCAAACTGTCCCGTGCGGTTAAGCGCCCAGTGGGTGACCACGTCCCCCACGCCTTTACCCGATTGGACGCGGCCCATCTTCCGCTCGTACTTGGTCTTGCTGTTGACCTGCCTCATCCTGCCGATGTCCAGAGAGTAGCGGACGCGGCCGACGGCCACGACTATGGTCCCCTCCCCCTTCCGCCTCGCCCGCTCCAAGTCGGCGCACACCGCGGCGCTGTACGGGTGCCAGAGGGCGTCATCGTCCTGCCACTGCCAGACGTAATCTGGAGAGAAATGGCACAATGAGAAGAGCAACCAGCAAATCCGTATACGCCATAGAAACCCGCGCTCTAAATCCAACCAAACACGCTCACACGAGCCGGGGCGGTGGGGGGGGGGGGGGGGGGGGGGAAGGGGGAGAGGCCGTTTGGCCTCTCAAGCCTTTCGACGAGGTCAGGGTTGATCGGTGTCTGAGCTCCGTTCACCTGCCTTGGTTCCCTAAGCCGAAATACACTTACCATCAATCTCACTTGTGGGATTTTCAATTGACGTGTCCCCCTCCCCCACCAACCAACAGCCTCAACAGCAGGTTTTTTTTTGGTGGGAGAGTGTTCCAGATTTCTACGAGCCTTTGTTGTGAAGAAGTGCTTCCTGACATCACCCCTGAACGGCTAAGCTCTAATTTTAAGGTTTTGCATCACCACTCCTCCCAGACATTACCACCACCCCTCCTCCTCCCCCCCGCCCCCCTCCGGACCTGGTGTTCTGACTCCTTCACCGGGTGAAAGAGCTTCTCTCAATCTAACCTACTAACTCCTTTAATCATCTTAAACATGAGAATTGCTGAAAATAGAGACATGCTGTTGAAGCTTTTTGTCCTGCACTCATCAGGACAATCCGCAAGAATAACCAATGTAAAGGAAAACAACTTACAGTTAGCAGTTAACTGTCACCGAAAACTGCTGCATTCTCCATGGCAACGCCTCTACCAATTAGAGTTCACTTGCCAACCAATCAGCACTTTCTTCTCATGCAGCACAAGTTGTTGTTTTCCCTTACATTGGTTATTCTTGCGGATTGTCCTGATGAGCGCAAGGCGAAAAGCTTCGACATGTCTCCAATTTCAGCAATTCTCTGTACTACCAAACGACCATCTTAAACCTCTCGATCAGATCATCCCTTAATCTTCCATATTCAAGGGTATACAAGCCGAGTCTACGAAAACTGCCCCATAATTTAACCCTTTTAGCCCCGGTTATCATTCTGGTGGATCTGCTCTGCAACCCCTCCAAGGCCGATATATCCTCCCTGAGGTGTGGTGTCCAGAACTGAACACAGTTCTCCAGATCAGGGCCTGACCAGAGCTCTGTACAGCTGAAGCAGAACTTCCACCGTCCCAATGCTACCGTCTCCTCCAAGGCCACTGAGCAGATGCTGACAGACCTGCAATCTACTTCCAGCAGTGTTTGTTTTCATGCAGTCACCAACTCAAAATCCAATTTTTGTTGATTCACGAGTTTCATCAGGTCCTTATACTCAGTAAAGTGAGGGGCATCAGCACAGAGCTATGGAAAATGTCCCGAATCAGGCCCCCAGCGTTCACGGCCAACACGGCTTAGATACAGAGTAAAGCTCCCTCTCCACAGTCCCCATCAAACACTCCCGGGACAGGTACAGCACAGGGTTAGATACAGAGTAAAGCTCCCTCTCCACAGTCCCCATCAAACACTCCCGGGACAGGTACAGCACGGGGGTTAGATACAGAGTAAAGCTCCCTCTCCACAGTCCCCATCAAACACTCCCAGGACAGGTACAGCACAGGGTTAGATACAGAGTAAAGCTCCCTCTACACTGTCCCCATCAAACACTCCCGGGACAGGTACAGCACGGGGTTAGATACAGAGTAAAGCTCCCTCTACACTGTCCCCATCAAACACTCCCAGGACAGGTACAGCATGGGGGTTAGATACAGAGTAAAGCTCCCTCTACAAGCACCCCATCAAGCACTCCCAGGGAATGTAAATAAGCAGCCTGTACATACAGTCCTCCTGGTCCTTCACGGCGTAGCGGACGCTCCTCTCAAAGCCTGTTTTGCTGTTCTTTTGCATCATTTTCTTTAAATCCACTCTTAAGCTGATATTCGAAGGGAGAGGCAGCCGAACGGAAGTATTTCCAGACCTTGGGGGGGGGGGAAGAGATCGTCAGTGAAATGGCGTCAGTGCAAATCGTTTCGGAACACGTGAGAGCTAGGTTCCTTGCTCGGAAAATCCCTCCCTAAACCGCTCCGCCTCTCTCTCTCTCTCTCTCCTCATTTAAGATATTCCTTAAAACCTACCTCTTTGACCAATCTCTTGGTCAGCTGTCCCAATATCCCGTTACGCAGCTCAGTTCCAAATGTCCTCTTGTGAGGCAACTTGGGACGTTCCACTATATTCAAGGCGTGGTAATAACACCGGTTCGTGGCGGACCTGGTGCAAGTGGCGGAATTCGAACCGCCAATTCAGCAAGGTGCTGCTGTCCCCGTCCCCTCACCGGCCGCCTTCCTCCCCCTCCCCAACGGCAAACCAACAAGACGTCCAAAAGGCCATTCCACAGGAGCATAACCAGAGACAAACTGACACCGAGCCACACAAGGAGATATCAGACAGGCAACTGAAAGCTTGGTCAGAAAAGTAGCTTTTGAGGAGGGGCTTAAAGGAGGAGGGAGAGGTTCAGGGAGGCAGTTCCAGAGCTTGGGTCCCAGGCAGCTGAAGGCACGGCCGCCGATGGTGCAGCCGTTACAATCGGGGGATGCTAAAGGAGGCCGGAATTAGAGGAGCGCAGAGATCTCAGGAGGGTTGTGGGGGGGAAGCGGGGGGGGGGGGGGAGCCTGGAGGAGGTCGGAGAGATCGGGAGGCCACAGAGGGAATCGTGCGCGAGGTTGAGTTTTATAAACGCGAGGCGCTCGAGGTAACATCGCAGGCCGCGCTTCTCACACTTACCGCAAGGCCTGCGTAATGTCCTGGGCGTGCTCATCGGAATAAACGTTCCAAACACCACCATCCCCTTCCCACTCCCAGCGACTCGCCAGCTCATCGGGTGCCTCCTCGTCCTCCTCCGCAACCTTTCGCTTCCGGCCTGCAGGGAGATCGCAGTTAGCATCTCAAAGCCCCCAGTGAGACCACACCTTAGGAGGGATATACTGGCCTTGGAGTGGGGGGAGTGGGGGTGGTGGTGCAGTGTCGATCTACCTGAATGGTACCTGGACTCCCAAGGGTTAAATTACGAGGAGAGATTACAGAAACTGGAATTTCGAAGGTTAAGGGGCGATTTGATCGAGGTTTTTCACAGCATGAGAAGGACGAGGCAAAAAAAAAAGAGGGAAGCTTATGTCAGATGCCAAGAGCACTGCAGAAATCCTGGAGCAGTAGAGAAAGCGGAGGGGTGAAATGCAAAAGGGAAATAGGAAAGCAAAGAGATTGCATGAAAAAATATTGGCAAGCTAAATCAAAAAGAACCCAAAGGTGTTTCATAAATACAGAAAGAGCAAGAGGATAACCAAGGAAAGAGTACGGCCGATTCGCGACTATAAAGATAACATGTTGTGCAGAGGAGCAAGATGTGTGTTCACAAAGAGGGGGAACGAAGCAGGCATCATAGTGAAGGAGGAGGGCGAAATATTAGATGGGATAAACATAGTAAGAGAGGAAATATTAAAGTGTGTGGCATCGTTGAAAGTTAATTAAAGTTAATTAAAGATAATTCACCAGGTTCGGATGAAATGTATCCCAGGCTGCTCAAGGAAGAAATAGCAGAGGCTCTGACCATCAATCCCCCCCTGGCTGCAGGCACCCGCGCTGGAGGACTGCTAGCGTTGAACCCTTCTTTAAAAAGGGATAGCCCAAGTCATTCCAGGCCGGTCAGCCTAACCTCGGTGATGGGCAAATTACTGGGAAAAAGTTCTCGCGCACAGTATAAATCGCCATCTAGAAAAGCACAGGTCAATCAAAGACAGTCAGCACGGGTTTGTTAAGGGAAGGCCGTGTCTGACTAACATGATTGAATTTTTTTGAGGCGGTAACAAGGAGGGTCGATAAGGGTGGTGCATTCGATGTAATCTATATAGATTTTCGCAAAGCTTTTGATAAGGTCCCACATGGCAGACTGGGCAGAAAAGTAAAAGCCTGTGGGATCCAAGGGAAAGTGGCAAGTTAGATCCAAAATTGGCTCAGTGGCAGGAAGCAAAAGGTAATGGTTGATGGATGTTTTTGTGACTGGAAGGCTGTTTCCAGTGGAGTTCCGCAGGGCTCAGTACTAGGTCCCTCGCTTTTCGTGGGATACATAAATGCTTTCGACTTAAATGTAAGGGGTATGATTAAGAAGTTGGCAGACAATGCGAAAACTGGCCATGCAATTCACTGTGAGGATAGCTGTAGACTGCAGGAAGATATCAGGTGGGCCGAACAGTGGCAAAAGGAATTCAACGCGGAGAAGTGTGAGGTTATGCATTTGGGGAAGGCTAACAACGAATGGTAGGAATCTGAAGTGTAGAGGATTAGAGGGACCTTGCAGTACATGTCCAGATTCCTGAAGGTAGGACAGGTAGATAATGTGGTCAAGGAGGCATTCAGGATAAACTTCCTTTAATGGCCGAGACATAGGGTATAAGAGCAGGGATGCTAGAACTGTATAAAGCACTAGTTAGGCCACAGCTAGAGTACTGCGTATGGTTCTGGTCACCGCATTACAGGAAGGGTGCGATCGCACCAGAGAGGGTACAGAGGAGATTTACGAGGATGTTGCCAGGATTGGAGAATTTAAGCTCTGAGGAAAGATTTGATCGGCTGGGGTTCTTTTCTTTGGAACAGAGGAGGCTAAGGGGAGATTTAATTGAGGTGTGTAGAATTATGAGGAGCCTAGAGAGAGTGGATAGGAAGGACCTGTTTCTCTTAGCTGAGAGGTGAATAGGAAGGGGACATAGATTTCAAGTGATTGGCAGCGGATTAGAGGGGAGTTGAGGGTGGTGGGGGTCTGAAACCCTCATGGCATTTAAAAAAAAAACTTGAATATGCATTTGAGATGCCACAACCTGCAGGGTTATGGACCAAGAACTGGAAAGTGGGATTAGACTGGATAGCTCTTTCTTTGCCAGCATCGACTTGATGGGCTGAATGGCCTCCTACTGGATCGTAAATAGTTCTACGTTTCTACATTCAGGGGAACTGATAGCGTAGATCAAGACAATCTATTTCCGCTGGTTGGGGAGTCTAGGCCTAGCGGTCGGGGGTGGGGGGGGGAAGGGGGTGGGAGGTGCGGGGGGAGGGGTGGTTGTTGCTGGGGAACAAAGTTTAATAATTAGAGCCAGACCTTTCAGGAGTGAAATTAGGAAACGTTTCCACACGCAAAGGGTGGTAGAAGTTTGGAACTCACTTCCGCAAACGGCAATTGATGCTCAATCAATTGTAAATTTGAAATCTGAGATGGATAATATTTTTGTTCAGGGAACTGGGGAAAAGGCGGGTCGATCGAGTTAGGTCACCGATCTGCCAGGATCCCACTGAATAGCAGAACAGGTTCGAGGGGCTGAATGGTCTCCTCCTGTTCCTATCACAAGGTCAGGAGTGGCCCAGAATTTTAGCACGCAGGAAATAAAGCCTCTGAATCCAGCCACACCTCGTGAAGACCCTTCACAAGAACAGAGTCAGAGAACGATTGAGACTGAGCTCAAGGAGACATTGGGACATGTGGAAGAGGCTTTAAGGCGTATTTTAGAGGAGAGAGCGGGGCAGGGAGGTTTAGGGATAGAATTTCAGAGCTTAGGGTCCAGACGGCTGAAGGCGTGCCCCCCAACGGTGGGATGAAGGGACGGGAGGATGCTCACGAGGCCCTCGTCGGAGGAGCGCAGAGGGACTGGAGGAGATTACAGAGATAGGGAAGAGGCGAGGCCCAGGAAGGATCCGAAATCAAGGACGAGAATTTTAAAATCGAGGTGTTGCCAGACCGGGAGCCAGTGTAGGCCAGCGAGCACAGGGGTGATCGGGGAACAGGACCTGGTGAGCATGAGCACACATGCAGCAGAGTCTTAGATGAGCTGCAGTTGACAGAGAGTGGAAGCCAGCAGGCCAGTCAGAAGATTAACGGAATAGCAGCTGCAGGTAACAAAAGCTGGAGGGTTTCGACAGCCGGTGGGCTGAGGGAGACGAACGATTCTTAGATGGGAAGTGGACGGCCTTGTTGATGGGAGAGGAGATAGGGTCAGGAGCACGGGATTCTGATAAAGGAAGAGGCTTACAACGTTGCCAGAGAGTTATGAGACTGAGGATTGGGAGGATTTTAGAGTTCAGTAAGTACAAGAGTAAACTCTGTATGATAGCCTTGCAGGACTATGAGGATCAGGTCGGGGAGGTGGGACTGACTGTATAGCTCTGTGAAGTGCCAGCATGGACTTGGATGGGCTGAATGGTCTTCTTCTGTGCCATAAATGGCGTTACAAGCTAGCAAGAGATATAAGATTTTAAAAGCTTCTCTGGTACACCGGGGAGGTGGTGGCGTAGTGGTATTGTCACTGGATTAGTACTAGCTAATGCTCTGGGGACATGGGTTCGAATCCCACCACAGCAGATGGTGAAATTTGAATTCACTGGAATTAAAGACGGCGCAGTGGTTAGCACCGCAACCTCACAGCTCGAGAGACCCGGGTTCGATTCTGGGTACTGCCCGTGCGGAGTTTGCAAGTTCTCCCTGTGACCGCGTGGGTTTTCGCCGGGTGCTCCGGTTTCCTCCCGCAGCCAAAGACTTGCAGGTGATAGGTAAATTGGCCATTGTAAATTGCCCCTAGTGTAGGTAGGTGGTAGGGAATATGGGATTACTGTAGGGCTAGTATAAATGGGTGGTTGTTGGTCGGCACAGACTCGGTGGGCCGAAGGGCCTGTTTCAGTGCTGTATCTCTAAATAAAAAATAATGGTGACCATGCAACCATTGTCGATTGTTGTTAAAACCCATGCGGTTCACTAATGTCAAAATAGAGTTTACGTTTCAGGTCTGTGACCGTTCATCAGAACTGGCAAAGGTTAGAAATGTGAAATTATAATGGAGAATAAGGAAATTGCAGTGTCATTTTTTTTTCACAGACTGACAGAAAAGCAGAAAGTGCTGGAAATACTCAGCATTCCATTCTCCCAATTTCTCCATCTCCGACGCATCTGCTCTGATGATGCTACCTTCCATGACAGCGCTTCTGATATGTCTTCCCTTTTCCTCAACTGTGGTTGACAGGGCCCTCAAGCGTGTCCGGCCCATTTCCCGCACCTCTACCCTCACTCCTTCCCCTCCCTCCCAGAACCACGACAAGGTTACCCTTGTCCTCACTTTCCACCCTATCAGCCTCCTTATCCAAAGGATCTTCCTCTGCCATTTCCACCACTTCCAGCATGATGCCACTTCCGAATGCATCTTCCCTTCCCCTCCCCTGTCAACATTCCAAAGGGATCATTCCCTCCACGACACCCTGGTCCACTCATCCATTACCCCCACCACCTCGTCCACTTCTCACGGCACCTTCCCCCACAATCACAGGAGGTGTAATACTTGCCCCTTTACCTCCTCTCTCTTCACTATCCAAGGCCCCAAACACTCCTTTCAGCTGAAGCAACGATTTAGTTATACTTCTTTCAATGTAGTATACTGCATTCGCTGCTCACAATGTGGTCTCCTCTACATTGGAGAGACCAAACACAGACTGGGTGACCGCTTTGCGGAACACCTCCGCTCAGTCCAAAAACATGACCCCGAGCTTCCGATTGCTTGCCATTTCAACTCTCCCCCCTGCTCTCATGCTCACATCTCTGTCCTGGGATTGCTGCAGTGTTGCAGTGAACATCAATGCAAGCTCGAGGAACAGCATCTCAATTACCGATTAGGCACACTACAGCCTGCCGGACTGAACATTGAGTTCAATAATTTCAGAGCATGACTGGCCCCCCATTTTTTATTTTCGTTATATTTTAGTTTGTTTCATCATTCCTCTTTTTTTTAACCATGTGCCTGCCCACTGTTTGTTTTAATCTGTGCTGGGGGCCAGGGCTGTTCATTTTTCTGTCAATTAACACCCTCTCTGTCTTTCAGTACACCATTAACACACCCTTTTCCTTTGCTCCATGACTTTCTGCTCAGTTATGCTCTATGACCTCTGGCCTATCAACACTCACTCTTGTTATTCACTTGCGCCACTTTATTTGCTTAAAACCCTTTACATTTCTAACTTTTGCCAGTTCTGAAGAAGGGTCACTGACCCTGAAACGTTAACTCTACTTCTCTCCCCACAGATGCTGCCAGACCTGCTGAGTATTTCCAGCACTTCTTGTTTTTGTCTCAGATTTCCAGCACCTGCAGTATTTTGCTTTTATACGTACAAGTTACAACTCGCGCCACCAAACTAAGTTGCAATCAAATTAAATATATGGGGGCATTTGTTGCATTGATTCACAATTCACCCCAGCTCACCTGCGAGCCCCTGACCCCCTTTGCCTCCCGCCATCCAGACCAGCGAAACAAGGGACAACCTGCTTTCGCGGCACCTGGGACTTCCCGTCCCGCCCCTCGCCGCCGCTGATTGGTGCTGCCCCACGTCGGTCATCCGCCTCCGTCGTCCGTGCAGCCCCTGATTGGTGGATGCTCACGTCGATCGGCCGGCGTCGCGAGCGACAGCGCCGCTGACTGGTGCGACGTCACAGAGCGAGGCGGGGCCACGGTGGGGAGGCGGCGCTCTCCTGGGCCGCGGCAAAAGGGGGCATGGGCAGGCGTACTCGACGTCCATTGGCTGAGGCGGCTGTCAATTAAACTACGTAAAACACCGCCTCCGCCGTCGCTGATTGGGTAAAACGCCCGGCCGCAGCAGATGGGCGGGCCATCAATAGGACCGCCCCTTTCCCTCTAAGCAATTGGCTGTCGGACCTGTCAGTATAGACGGGATGGCTGTCCTGATTGGTCACTCCTTGCAGTGTTTCCCCCCCCCCACCATTACTGTTGTTTCCTCTTCTTTCCGTCCGGGGGGAACCGGTTGTCACGGCAACTCTGCCATGTTTAAAAATAAAAACCTCACGAACGCTGCTTTTCTCTAAAAAATGCATCGATAACAAAAATCAAATTAATAAAATTAGATCAATTCTGAGGAGAAAATTAAACATCCAAACCCCCCCCCCCCCCACACACGCCGATCAAGCCCGGACGGGTTTCGAGGTGGCACACGGTTGCTATGGCGGCGGTGAAAGGTCGAGTTAGGCTGTGTGGCCTAGTGCGGGTAAGATCCCCGAGCCGGGCGGGAATTGTGTCTCTGTTTTCATTGTTGTCTCACTCGCTCTCTTTTTATTATTATTATTATTTCCTTCCACCCGGCAGCGCTTGAGCACGCCGGCCCCACACACGGGCGAAGCGGAAGGTCCCGGCCGGCTCCCAGAACAGGTCCCGCACCGCCGGCACCCGGGGATCAGCAACTTAAAGACCATCCGCTTGCCCGAGCCGCTCTCTCAGGCCGCTCGGCTGCTGCTGGAGCGTAAGTAACCCCCAGCGCGGGGGAAGGAGCCCGGGCTCACCAACGACCGTCAGAAGGGACCGAGGGCTGTCTGCGGCGCTGGGTTGCACAGCCTGGCCGTGGTGTGTCCTCCCAGCCGCTGGGTTGCGCTGCCGGGCCATTGCGGGGGAAAGGGGGGGGTGGGTCTTCCCGGCCGCTGGGTGCCGCTGCCGGGCCGGAGGTGGGTCCTCCCAACCGCTGGGTTGCACTGCCCGGCCGTGGGGGATTCCTCCCAGCCGCTTGGTGGCGCTGCCGAGCCGTGGGGGTCTCCCGGCGCAGGCGCGATCCTGCCGGGCATGTGCGCAGGCGCAGTCCTCCAGTTTTAATCCCCGACCATATATCACATAAAGGGGCCATTCTGCCCATCAAGTCAGCACTGGCTCTTTGGAATAACACGACAATTAATTCCACTTCCCCCTGCTCTTTTGCCGTACCCCTACAGTATTCAATAGCAGCCTTCAAAAGGGAACTGGATAAATGCCTGTCCACCATCTACAAGGCACAAGTCAGGAGTGTGATGGAATATTCTCCACTTGCCTGGATGGGTGCAGCTCCAACAACACTCAAGAAGCTCGACACCGTTCAGGACAAAGCAGCCCGCTTGATTGGCACCCCATCTACAAACATTCACTCCCTCCACCAACGATGCACGGTGGCAGCAGTGTGTACCATCTACAAGATGCACTGCAGCAACTCATCAAGGCTCCTTAGACAGCACCTTCCAAACCTGCGACCTCTACCAACTAGAAGGACAAGGGCAGCAAACACATGGGAACACCACCACCTGCAAGTTCCCCTCCAAGTCACACACCATCCTGACTTGGAACTATATCGCCGTTCCTTCACTGTCACTGGGTCAAAATCCTGGAACTCCCTTCCTAACAGCACTGTGGGTGGCGCAGTGGTTAGCACCGCAGCCTCACAGCTCCAGGGACCCGGGTTCGATTCTGGGTACTGCCTGTGCGGAGTTTGCAAGTTCTCCCTGTGTCTGCGTGGGTTTCCTCCGGGTGCTCCGGTTTCCTCCCACACGCCAAAGACTTGCAGGTTGATAGGTTAATTGGCCATTACAAATTGCCCCTAGTATAGGTAGGTGGTAGGGAAATATATAGGGACAGGTGGGGATGTTTGGTAGGAATATGGGATTAGTGTAGGATTAGTATAAATGGGTGGTTGATGGTCGGCACAGACTCGGTGGGCCGAAGGGCCTGTTTCAGTGCTGTATCTCTAAACTAAACTAAACCTACCCGACATGGACTGCAGCGGTTCAAGAAGGCAGCTCACTACCACCTTCTCAAGGGCAATTGGGGACGGGCAATAAATGCTGGCCTGGCCAGCGATGCCAATGAACAAATCTCTGTAAATAAATCCAGTGGGAGCTGCTGAGATGTGTAGGGGAGGTGGGAATAGGGCTCCAGATGTACTGCCTGCATGATTTGATATCCCGCCAACAATCACAGGCTCATCTCCAACCTCAGGCACGTAAAGAAGGGACCACCTGGGTGAGGTGTTGGAAAGTCACAATTGCCTGTGCGGAAACCATTCCCCGTGGACTTGGAGATGGTGGGGTGGGGAAGACGGGAATATTCCCACATCGTTAACGCTCTCCTTTCTTCGTTTTGACCCCGACCCAATCCGATTTGCAGAAAATCCCATCAGCCGGATGGAAGACTGCGCCCGGGAGCTGAGCAACTTTCTTTGGAGTCGGAAGAGGGCGGTGGAGGACCGGGAACTCCAAGCCCGAGCCCAGCGCCTGTGGGAAAGGTTCCAGGGGAGCGCAGAGAGCAGCCGGACAGGTAATGGAGCGGTGCCACGGAGCGCGTTTTCTCCCCCGTTTGAGAAGTTTGATTCCTGACGTTTATTATCTATCGAATCGTAGCCAGAGAATCTCCTGCGATGGCTTCTCTTTCCACTCCCGCGCTGTTAACCCTCTGGTGTCCCCTGAGGATCTATCCTGGGGCCCCCTCCTATTTCTCAAATGCATGCTGCCCCCGCACCAACCACCTCCCCACTCGGTGACATCATCTGAAAACAGGATGTTAAGTCCCACACGTACACAGACGACACGCAGCTCGACCTCACCACCACATATTATCTAAATGGTGAGAGATTGCAGAGCTCTGAGATGCAGAGAGATCTGGGTGTCTGAGTGCATGAATCGCAGAAGGTTAATATACAGGTACAGCAAGTAATTAGGAAAGCTAATAGATTATTATCATTTATCACGAGGGGAATTGAATACAAAAGTCGGGAGGTTATGCTTCAGTTATACAGGGCATTGGTGAGACCACATCTGGAGTACTGTGTACAGTACTGGTCTCCTTATTTAAGGAAGGATGTAAATGCATTGGAAACAGTTCAGAGAAGGTTTACTAGACTGATATCTGGAATGGGCGGGCTGTCTTATGAGGAAAGGGTGGACAGGCTAGGCTTGTATCCACTGGAGTTTAGAAGAGTAAGAGGTGACTTGATTGAAACATATAAGATCCTGAGGGGTCTTGACAGGATGGATGTGGAAAGGATGTTTCCCCTTGTGGGAGAATCTAGAACTAGGGGTCACTGTTTAAAAATAAGGGGTCGCCCATTTAAGACAGAGATGAGGAGAAATGTTTTCTCTCAGAGGGTCGTGAATCTGTGGAATTCTCTTCCTCAAAAGGCGGTGGAAGCAGAGTCTTTGAATATTTTTAAGACAGAGGTAGATAGATTCTTGACAAGCAAGGGGGGTGAAAGGTTATCGGGGGTAGGTGGGAATGTGGAGTAATCAGTTCAGCCATGAACTTATTGAATGGGAGAGCAGGCTCGAGGGGCCGAGTGGCCTCCTCCTGCTCCTAATTCACATGTTCACTTCTCTCGACCCCTCCACTCCCTCTGGTTGGTCACGTTGTTTGTCCAACATCCGGTAGTGGATGGGCGGAAGTCCTCTCCAACTAAATATTGGGAAGACCAAAGCCATTGTCTTTGGTCCCGGGCACAGACCGTGTTCCCAGATCGTTGTTTCCTTCGTCACAGACCGTGTTCCCAGATCGTTGTTTCCTTCGTCACAGACCGTATTCCCGGATCATTGTTTCCTTCGTCACAGACCGTATTCCCGGATCATTGTTTCCTTCGTCACAGACCGTGTTCCGGATCATTGTTTCCTTTGTCACAGACCGTGTTCCCGGATCATTGTTTCCTTTGTCACAGACCGTGTTCCCGGATCATTGTTTCCTTCGTCACAGACCGTGTTCCCGGATCATTGTTTCCTTCGTCACAGACCGTGTTCCCAGATCGTTGTTTCCTTCGTCACAAACCGTGTTCCCGGATCGTTGTTTCCTTTGTCACAGACCGTGTTCCCGGATCATTGTTTCCTTCGTCACAGACCGTATTCCCGGATCATTGTTTCCTTCGTCACAGACCGTATTCCCGGATTATTGTTTCCTTTGTCACAGACCGTATTCCCGGATCATTGTTTCCTTTGTCACAGACCGTGTTCCCGGATCATTGTTTCCTTTGTCACAGACCGTGTTCCCGGATCATTGTTTCCTTCGTCACAGACCGTGTTCCCGGATCATTGTTTCCTTTGTCACAGACCGTGTTCCCGGATCAGTGTTTCCTTTGTCACAGACCGTGTTCCCGGATCATTGTTTCCTTCGTCACAGACCGTGTTCCCGGATCATTGTTTCCGTCGCTGGCTAACTCAGACTGTTTGAAACATTTGGTGTTTTGTCCTTGACCCTGAGACAAGTTTCTGCATCGGACTGTAGGCCGCCTGGTTGCAGCTCTGTAATGTCGCTCAACTCTGCCTCCCCCTCAGCTCATCAGCTGCTGAAACCCTCATCCCTGCCTTCGTTCCCTCTAGACTTGACTATTCCAATGCTCTCCTGGCTGCTCTCCCACATTCTGCCCTCCGTAAACTTGAGGTCATCCAAAACTCTGCTCCCTGTGTCCTAACTCGCCCCACGTCCCGTTCCCCTGTCACCCCCTGTGCTCGCTGACCTACACTGGCTCCCGGTCATTCGATTTAAAAATTCTCATCCTTGTTTTCCAATCCCCCCATGGCCTCACCCCCTCCCTATCTCTGTAATCTCCGGCCCCCACAACCCTCCGAGATCTCTGCCCTCCTCTAATTCCGGCCTCTTGTCCATCCCTGATTTTAATCGCTCCACCATTAGCGGCCGTGCCTTCAGCTGCCTGGGCCCCGAGCTCTGGAATTCCCTCCCTAATCCTCTCCGCCTCTCTATCTCCTCCTTTAAGACGCTCCTGAAAACCGACCTCTTCCCTAATATCTCTTCACCTGGTTTAGCATCAGCAAGTCTTTTATTTTAACTGATATTGCTCCTGTCTTACACCTTGGGATGGTTTTGCTGCCTTACAAGGCGCTATATGAAGGCAGGATGTTGATGTGCCAGGTTGTGCTTTAACTGTCCTCCCTCCGGTGATGCAGAGCCCGGCTCACGCACCCCCGCAGACGAGCCAAGGGAGGAGGAGCGACTGAGGAATCATGTGCTCGCTGAGTTGCGTCGGACAACCTACCGCTGGAAGCCAGTCAGGTGAGCGGTGGTTGTATTGGGTGTGACTTAAATCCCACCCCACACCCTGCTGAAAGGGGGTGGGGGCGGGGAGGTGGCGGACGGTATGCGCAATTACGGCTTCCACTGAAGCCTCGCCATGATCCATGTGCCCAGCCTGGGCTGGATATTCGACTGTAGTGGCATCACAACTGAGAGAGGAGACCTTCAGCTGTCTGACTGGGGCTTCATTTGACTCATACACATCCCAGAATAGTTACAATACAGAAGGAGGCCATTCGGCATGTACTATGCAGGCCAGCTCTCTGCCTTTACACCGTAACACTGCATCCCTTTTCCTCTTAAGAGAATTATCCAATTCTCCTTTGATGGCCATGATTGATTGTACCTCCATCGCGCTCTCGGACAGTGCGTTCTCCGTCCTAACCAGTTGCCGTGTTGAAAAGTTTTTCCTCCTGTTGCCTCTGGTTCTTTTCCCGGTCACCTTCAATCGGTGTCCTCTGGTTCTCAACCCTTCCTCCAACGGGAACAGTTTCCCCTTATCCACTCAGTCCAGACCCCTCATGATCTTGAACACCAGGGTCCGACAAGATGAAATGTCTGATCCACTGTCCCACTCAGTTCCCACCCATTCCGAGTGAGAGGGAGAGGGGGGAAACCTTTAAATGACACAGATTGGTACTGCACTTGACCCCGGGGTCCCGCAGGGTGAAAGGTCAGTGTCTAATTTTTCAGGGCCGTAGCTCTGACCGAAGATTCCCCGCCGACGTTCTCTAAACGTGTTTCTCGGTTTTCCTTCAGCTACGACACGCAGCTGAGTAAGGTCTACGTGGCGGCTCGACTCGACGGTGGATACGCGGCTGTGACAAGGGCCCTGCACGAGGTGAGTCTGTCCCAAGCCCATCCTGTACCTGTCCTGGGAGTGTTTGGGGACAGTGCAGAGGGAGCTTTACTCTGTATCTAACCCTGTTTTTTTTCCCAACAAAATGTCTCTTCTCTTTAATGGTGATTGTTGGTGAAGCTTTCCTCTGCTCAGTGTAGCTCCTCTCTCCACCTCAGCAACCTCCAACTGCCACCAGCACTCTCAGCTGAGGCTCGTTGCTGCAATCAGCAGTCAACACTTCAATTAGACAGCAGCCAAACCCCGTTTTTTTTTTCTTTTTTAAGGTGGTCTTCATAACTCAGACCTTTTTATTCATGTCGAGGGGGCCTTTATTCTTCAGGCCCCCTTTATATACATATTTTTAAAATAACTTTATTAAAAACAGATAAATAAACAAAAACCTCAAATTAAAATGCCATTCTCGGCGTCAACGATGCACTCCAGTCCCTGCGGTGCCCACCGGTCGCGGGAGGCCTCAAGCGTACCGGCGGACACCGCATGCTCCTTTTCCAGGGACACCCGGGCACGAACGTAACCGCGGAAGAGGGGCAGGCAATCGGGGAGGACGGATCCCCTGACGGCCCGCAACCTGGACCTGTGAATTGCCACCTTGGCCAGGCCCAGGAGCAGACCGACGAGGAGATCCTCCTCCCGGCCCAAGCCCCTCCGCACCGGGTGCCCAAAGATCAGGAGCGTGGGACTGAAGTGCAGCCAGAATTTGAGGAGCAGCCCCTTCAGATACTCAAATAGGGGCTGCAACCTCGCACACTCCGTATAAATGTGGAACACGGACTCGTCCAGGCCGCAGAAAGTACAGGTGGCCTGGGAGTCCGTGAACCTACTTAAAAGCCTATTGCACGGGACTGCTCTGTGCAGCACCCTCCACCCCAGGTCCCCGATGTAAAGGGGGAAGACTCCCGCGTAGAGAGACCTCCATCGGGGTTTCCCCTCGCCG
This sequence comes from Heterodontus francisci, assembly GCF_036365525.1. Lineage (NCBI taxonomy): Eukaryota > Metazoa > Chordata > Chondrichthyes > Heterodontiformes > Heterodontidae > Heterodontus > Heterodontus francisci. The sequence continues at coordinate 15,216,241 of NC_090404.1, forward strand.
CCAGATGGCAACGCGGACCGCCAGGGCGTGTCCGGCCGGCTGACGAGGGCGAGGAAGTGGAGAGTGTGCAGGAGCAGCCCGTACAGGAAACCCCTCCGCGCCGATTGGAATGGCACGGAGGGCATTTCCGAGAGGCGGCTCGGGTTGTGCGGGACCGGCTCCCGAGGAGGGTTTCGGGGCCTGGGTCCGATGAGCAGTTCCGGCCGAGCTGGGGTCAGCTCGGCCGGGATCGCTCCGCACTCCCGAGCACCCTCGCCACCCGCAGTGAGGGACGTCCCGGGGGTTTCGGCTACTCCTCCGCCCGCCGGACCGTCCCCGGAGTCGGCCGCCCGGACAGCCGAGGCGCTCTCCTCCGCCGGCGGGGGAGCGCCCTGACTGGAGGCGACCATGTTCCAGACTCGGAAAAGATCCCAGTAAAAGACAGGCAACTCCCTCAGAGAGGCGCGGCTAACGGACTCCACCGGGAGCTGCGTGTCGTCTTGAAGGCAGTGACACTGGCGGAAAAAATACGTCGCCAGCGCACACCATCTGGGAGGACGCTCGACGTACAGGTATCTCTGCAGGGTCCGAAGGCGGAGAGTCGCAGCCTGGGTGCGGACGCACACCAGCGACTGACCGCCCTCCTCGATCGGGAGACTCAGGACCGCGGCAGAGACCCAGTGTTTCCTCTTGCCCCAGAAGAAATCGACGAGTTTCTTCTGGATCTTGGTGGCAAATACAGGGGGCGGGGCCAAAGTGACCAACCGGTACCACAGCATGGAGGCCGCCAGTTGGTTTATGATCAACGCTCGGCCCCTGTAGGAAAGCACTCGGAGCAGTCCTGTCCAGCGCCCCAGCCGAGCGGTGACTTTCGCCTCCAACTCCTGCCAGTTTGCCGGCCAGGCTTCCTCAGCGGGGCAAAGGTGGACTCCCAGATAGAGGAGGTGCGTGGTGCTCCACGCAAAAGGTGTCATCTCCTCCGGCAGGGAGTCCACCCGCCACTGACCAACCAGGAGTCCGGAACATTTCTCCCAATTGATCCTCGCGGAGGACGCGGCAGAAAAGGTCTGCTGGCAGTCGCGCATCCTCCGCAAGTCAACGGGATCTGTGATTGCGAGGAGCACGTCGTCGGCGTAAGCCGAGAGGACGACCCGCATGGCCGGCTCGCGCAGAGCCAATCCCGTCAACCTCCTGCGAAGCAGGCACAGGAAGGGCTCCACGCAGATGGTAAACAATTGGCCGGACATGGGGCACCCCTGACACAGTCCTCTCCCAAAGCGAAGGGGCGCCGTCAAGGACCCGTTAACTTTGACTAGACACTCTGCGGCGGCATATAAAAGTCGGACCCGGGCCACAAAATGCGGCCCGAGTCCGAAAGCGCGCAGAGTCTCGAAAAGGTAATCGTGATCCACCCTGTCGAACGCCTTCTCCTGATCGAGGGAGAGAAAGGCGACCGACTGACCAGTCCTCTGGGAAAGATGGATCAGGTCCCGGACCAGGTGGATGTTGTCCTGGATGGACCGGCCCGGGACCGTGTAGGACTGGTCGGGGTGGATCATGTGGGCCAGCACGGAGCCCAGGCGGGTAGACATAGCCCGGGCAAAGATCTTATAATCCGTGCTGAGGAGGGAGACCGGACGCCAGTTTTTAAGCAGGCGGAGATCGCCCCTCTTCGGCAGCAGGACGATGACCGCCCTGCGCCACGAGAGGGGCATCTCCCCGGTCGCCAGGCTTTCCCCCAGGACCCGCGCGTAATCGTCCCCCAGGACGTCCCAGAACGCCCTGAGGAACTCCACGGTCAACCCATCCAGCCCTGGGGATTTGCCCCTCGAGAGCTGGTGGAGGGCGCCAGTCAGCTCCACCAACGTGAGCGGAGCCTCCAATCCTTCGGCGCCCTCCGGGCTGAACTGCGGCAGGTCCTCCCACAAAACTCTGCGCGCATCCTCGCTGGACGGATCCGGAGAGAACAACGCACTGTAATAAGTCCGGACCAGGAGGCCCATTCCCTCCGGATCCGTGATGGAGGAACCGTCGTCGGCCAGCAGCTCGACGAGCAGCTTACGGACCCCCCGCCATTTTTCCAGCGAGTAGAAGAAGGGAGAGGCGCGGTCCAAATCTTCCAGGATCTGGATCCGCGACCTCACGTACGCGCCTCGGGACCCTATGAGCTGCAGGTCCCTCAGCGCGCCCTTCTTCTCTTTGTACGCCTGCCACAGAGCCGGGTCCGCGACGGCATGACCGAGGCGGGACTCCAAGTCGAGCACCTCCCTCTCAAGGCGCCCGATCTCGGCTTCCCGCCTCTTGGTCGACCCCTTCGCGTACTCCTGACAGAAGACGCGGATGTGAGTCTTGCCCACATCCCACCATAGCCTCAAGGAGGGGAAGCCCCCCTGCTTCCTTCTCCAGTCGGCCCAGAATCGACAGAACAAGTCCTGAAATCGCACGTCCTCCAGCAGCCGGTTGTTAAAGTGCCAGTACGCGGACCCCGCCCGCGTGCGGAGCGGAGTAAACTCCGCCCACACCAGGTGGTGGTCCGAGCACGGCACCAGCTGCATGGAGGCCGCCGAAACGCGGGAGACGTACGCCTGCGAAATGTAGAGGCGGTCGATTCGCGACCCCCCTCCTCCAGACCTCCACGTGAAGGCGCTGGAGTCGGGATGGAGATTCCGCCAGACGTCCACCAAGTTAAGGGAGCTGATCAGTCCCCTCAACTTCTCCACCGACGCTTGGCCGCGCTGGGGACCGGAGCGATCCCCCACCTCGAGGGTGCAGTTAAAATCCCCCCCGAGGATGATGCACTCGCAGCTATCGATGGAGCTCAAGAGAGCGGACACTTCTTCAAAGAAGCGCGCTTGCAACGCGCCGGGCCTGGGCGCGTACACGTTCACAAAGTGGAGCGGCACGCTACCCAGGCGAACGGCGAGGTGGAGCAAGCGGCCCGGCACTAGCTCCTTGACCCCCAAGATCTCCGGCTGAAAAGTCGGGGCCAACAAGATAGCCACCCCACTAGAAATAGGGGTGAGGTAACTCATGTAGACCCCACCCTGCCACTCCAGGAGCCAGGTGGCTTCGTCTCCCGGAACGGTATGGGTTTCCTGCAGAAAGCTCACCGCGTATCTCCCTTCCCTGAGGACTGAGAGATTGTGAAATCTGCGGTGAGCCCCTCTGCTGCCGTTGATGTTGAGGCTGGCTATGGTTATCTTCATGTCAAAGGTAATTAAAACCCGTCACAAACACCTCACTGTGAGGAGGGAGTGGAAGTGCACCTGGCCCTCCACTCCCCCAGCAACCCATTGAGGAACACATTAAAACGGCGCCTCTCAACCAGTTTCACGTCCGCGCGCTTGCCCACTATCTTTAGGGCGGCACGGACGGACTGTATGATCAGCGCCAGATTCGACCAACGGTCGAGGGCCAGCTGAACTTTATCGCGGCAACCTCTGCAAGCCGCGAGGAAATCCCGGAGTTCCGCCGTGGGGATGAGAGGAGATTCGGTGGGAGGCACGAGGGACTCCACCACCTCACTGGCGATGGAATCAAGATCATCCTCCGTGCCCCGCACCGAATCCCCATCCTCCTCCGGGTCGTCACCGCCAGCGGCCGACACATCTACCACACACTGTGGGGCGGACGTCCCGGCCGCGCCAGCTGGTCCCGCCTCCGTCACGATCCCACCCCCAGGATCAATGGCGGAGGAGTCCTCTCTGGGTTCTATTGTGAAACTGGAGCCTGTAGGCACCAGAGGTTCAGGACCCCCCTCCACCTCCGTCCCCAGGCCAATGAGTGGTCCAGGGGAGACAGAAGTTCCGGACTCCGGGAAACCAGCCGGAGCCGAGACTGGAGGCGGCGAGAGGAGGCCATCTCCCGCTCCGCCAGCACCCACAGGCCCAGCAGATGGGGCAACATTCTCAGTTAGAACTGGGTCGGGGGTCTCCTGGTTGGTGGTGGACTCCGGCTGGGAGGGCCGACCCTCTGGGGCCTCGCCCTCCCCTTCATTCAGGACACCCGACCCAGTAGCAGTGGCAGAATGGGCAGCTTCCCCAGGCTCCCCCACCACAAGCAGGGCCCCACTTACTCCTTCAGGAGGGGCCTCATGTACCGGGGCCATCCCCTCCCCTCCATCCTGAGGAATAGGGAGCACCTGCCCAGACTTTGCAGCCTTGGTGGTGGCGGTAGGGGAAACCTGGGGACCCGAAACAGGAGACAGCTCCCCTCCAACAGATGGGCCCTGCGCCTCAGGGCCCCTTGTTCCCTCTGTGGAGGGGTGCCTTCTCCTCTTTTTCCCAGTTGTGTGCGGAGGCTCAGAGACCTCCATATCATCAGAGGCCTCCACCTCCACACTCTCCTTTTTTTTCTTCACCCTGGGCCTGAGCCCAGCCCTGGGGCAAGTTGACTTCCCGAGATCGGGCCTTGGGCTGAGCTCAGGCTCGGGTAGTGTCACGATATCCAGGGGACGCGCCTCTCGATGTTTATTTCTCCTCCGCGCCTTCCTTCCACTTGGACGGTCACCCCCCTCCCTGCCGGAGGCCGTGAAAACCACAGCCTCCGGTACCGACTGAATGGTATCTGGTGGTGGTGTAGTGGGGGTGGGAGGAGGTGCAGCGTTGCCACCCTGGGCCGCCGAGTTGGAGTTGGCAGCCGGGAGGTTGGGGCAGTTCTTACGAACATGCCCCACCCCCTTACAGACATGGCACCGCACCCCGTCCAAGGTCCAGAAGACGCGGTAGGCCGTCCCCTGGAATTCTACATTGAAGTGGCCCTCTGTCACCTCCTCCCGCACCAGCTGCATGAATAACTGGCGGCGGAAGGAGTACACGTGTCGGAGGCTGTTCTCCCGAAGACCGAGCGGGACTGGGGTGAGCCCCGTCTTTACCTCCCCCAGATGGTGCAGGTGGGGAAGGAGGAGCTCACCAGGGATGAAGGGCGGGACATTGGATAAAATGAGCCTTTGCGCAGTGGCCTCCAGGGAGTCCACTGGCAGAAAGGTCCCGCCCACGGTGAGCCCCTTGTTCAGAGCCAGGGACACCGCCCGCTCGGTCTTCAGGAAAAACACTGCCTTCCCGTACATTTTAGAGGCTGCAACAATGGCCGAAGGGCCGACAACCTCGGCCATTGCTTTCACGCATGCCTCTATAGTCATGTTCGGGTGGACGTAGCTCTTGACCCCATGCTTCGATGTTAATAAAGCAAACGGTGACGGGGCAACAGGTGCAGCTGCAGCAGCCGCAGCAGCATATGTACAGGAAGGCCCCGCCACCGGCGAAGAGGGGCTTGCCATGGGCTCTAAGAGCTACGTCCACCCCCAAGAAACAAAACAAATTTACACAATTTTTAAAAAAGCAAACTTTAAACAAGGTGGAGTGGGAGTAGAGGAGGATGGCGTAGGATGGTAAAGGAAAAGGGGAGGATAGGTGACTGAGGCGACTGAGTGGAGGAAGGGAGAGAAAGGCTGAAAAGGATGTTTGTTCCAACTGCCAGTTGGAGCACCTTTATCACAATTAGTCCAAACTTGTTTGTTGTCTTCCAGTTGGGGGAGGCTTCTTCGCCCGGGACGGCTGGAGCCGCCCGGTACTCTCCTCTTCTGATTTTAACAAGACAGTCATCACCCGGGCAACTCCAGCTGTCCCGAGCAGGCAGTTGGGGTGGGGAGGGAGCTCCCTGTGTGCAAACACCAATACAAACACAGGGGCCCCTACTGGATTTGGCTGCTCCACCCCTGAGTCTTCAGGCCTCTTCTCCCTCCCCCAAACAGTTTAAACTTAATAGTCTTTCAGGTGCCCTGACACCCACCTCTCCAGAAAAATTGCAGCCTTCCTTGATGGTTTCCCTCCACTCTGTAAACACCTTTCTCCAGTCTCTCTCTCCAGTTGCTGCAGTCTCCACTCTGTATTCACCTTTCTCCAGTCTCTCTCTCCAGTTGCTGCAGTCTCCACTCTGTATTCACCTTTCTCCAGTCTCTCTCTCCAGTTGCTGCAGCCTCTCCTCTCCTCTCCTCTCCTCTCCTCTCCTCTCCTCTCCTCTCCTCTCCTCTCCTCTCCTCTCCTCTCCTCTCCTCTCCTCTCCTCTCCTCTCCTCTCCTCTCCTCCCCACCCCAACTGCCTGCTCGGGACAGCTGGAGTTGCCCGGGTGATGACTGTCTTGTTAAAATCAGAAGAGGAGAGTACCGGGCGGCTCCTCTCAGATGGCAGGAAGTGCTCCAAATTGACCAGCCAATCCCAGTGCTGTACCTGTCCTGGGAGTGTTTGATGGGGACAGTGTAGAGGGAGCTTTACTCTGTATCTAACCTGTGCTGTACCTGTCCTGGGAGTGTTTGATGGGGACAGTGTAGAGGGAGCTTTACTCTGTATCTAACCCTGTGCTGTACCTGTCCTGGGAGTGTTTGATGGGGACAGTGTAGAGGGAGCTTTACTCTGTATCTAACCCTGTGCTGTACCTGTCCTGGGGAGTGTTTGATGGGGACAGTGTAGAGGGAGCTGTACTCTGTATCTAACCCTGTTTTTTTTTATATGTCGAGGGGGACTTTATTCCTCAGGCCCCCTTTATATACATACTTATATTTTTAAAATAACTTTATCTAACCCCGTGTTCTACCTGTCCTGGGAGTGTTTGATGGGGACAGTGTAGAGGGAGCTTTACTCTGTATCTAACCCCGTTTTTTTTTGATGGGGACAGTGTAGAGGGAGCTTTACTCTGTATCTAACCCTGTGCTGTACCTGTCCTGGGAGTGTTTGATGGGGATAGTGTAGAGGGAGCTTTACTCTGTATCTAACCCCGTTTTTTTTTGATGGGGACAGTGTAGAGGGAGCTTTACTCTGTATCTAACCCCGTTTTTTTTTTTCTTTTCTAACCCCGTGCTGTACCTGTCCTGGGAGTGTTTGATGGGGACAGTGTAGAGGGAGCTGTACTCTATCTAACCCTGTGCTGGGTACTCTGTGACATTAATGTTGTTTCTCCTGATTACAGATTAAGAAACGCGTCCCTGACTTTCAGCCTCGTACACTTTTGGATTTTGGATCTGGCACAGGCACTGTCACTTGGTAAGTGTTGCTGACCGAATTGCTCATCGTTCCCAAGATCCCATCTCCTGTCCTGTGTAATTTCCTGCTTTCTGATTCCTCACTCTGTTTAAACTGCTTCTTCTGCCCTCATCGCCTCGTCCAGCACTGTCTAATAGAAGTCTCTGCCTAGTCACAGCTATGTTGTACAGTCACTGTTGTAATGTAGGAAACACAACAGCCAATTTGCACACAGCAAGCTCCCACAAACAACATAATAATCAGATAATCTGTTTTATCGATGTAATTGAGGGACAAATATTCGCCCCAAGGACATTGGGGAGAACTCTTCCCCCACCTGCTGTTCTTCCTGCCATAGCTGTGCTATCTTTTACGTCCGCCTGAGAGGGCACACGGGGCCCTCAGTTTTAACATCTCATCCGAATGGTGGCAGTGCAGCCCTAATCATATGCTTGAGGCCCAGAGTGGGGATTTGAACTTAAAACATCCTGACTCACAGGTGTTATAACCAAGGCGGGTGTAATGCACTGTCCATTCAGTCCCGTCACTCCAAAGGTCTCAGCATATTATTTAAGTTTTCCCACCCAACTTGAAAACAGCCAAACTAAACACTCGAGTAAGCCCCCCCAGAATAAAACAGACCAAACCAGGTTTCTTTAGACCACAACAAATTAACTGTTAAAAAAAATCTTAAACACTATTGAGATAAATCTATGTCTAAAGCTCTTGTAATTTCTTATTTTAACCTAACTCCCCCATACACACACACACTGAAAAATCACAGTTAACCGGTTTTAAAAGTGGTGTTTTTAAAAATTAGCTGTTTCTTAAGAATAAATAAATAAGTAAGTCTTTGTGGGTTCCTGATGGATGAGGTATTCTCATCAAATGCTACTCGAAGTCTCCATGCGGATTTGATGAAATAGTCTGTTCTTGATAGGCATTCAAAATACTTCGGCTGCAGCAGACATCAAACTGTTCTTTCAACGGTGAGCACAGCAATAGGTCAACATGAATTTCAAAACAGACAGCCCCTCAGTCGAAACTTTACTTCAGTAATACAAACGGTTTCATCAAAAAGGCTTTTTTCCTTCTCGGGCAATTAAGTTGGCCTGTAGCTCCTCGTAGAATTTCTGATGAGAGAGCATAGACAGCTCTTTTCAGTAGCATGCATCACTGCAGAGTCTCTCAAAACTGGTTTTGGCTGTTTTTTTCGTAGTTAAGAGGAAACATTATGCTATGTGACCTCTCTCTCCTGCTGTCGCCGAGGTAACAAAATGCAGCTGGCACACTGTGCCTCAGAAATCCAAAAGCTTCTCGCCCTGTCTTAAAGGTACACTGTTTTAAACAGAGTCTTAAAGGCACACTGTTCTAATCCAAGGAGAAAATAAATACAGTTTTGTCACATAGGCGCCAGTGAGCCACAGCTGATGCCTAAGGGATATAGAATATAGAAGCTGGGATGCAGTGGAGAATGTATGCAGAAGTATTACACTGCCACAGTTGGGATTCCTGTGCACAGGTCTGGGCTTCACACTATGAACACAATGGAGCGGATGTGATCCCTCTACACTACATGGCTCAGTAGCTGCCCTGTACCCTCTGACTCGCCGAGGAGATCTATTTAACACAAGAAAACAGATTTGAGGGCTTTGAGATTGTCCACTTTTTTGTTTATACTTTCACGGAGCGTGGGAATTGCAGGCAAGGTGCATCCCTAATTGCCCTTGAGGAGGTGGTGGTGAGCTGCCTTCTTGAACCGCTGCAGTACGTGTGGGGTAGGTACACCCACAGTGCTGTGAGGAAGGGAGTTCCAGGATTTTGACCCAGCGACAGTGAAGGAACGGCGATATAGTTCCAAGTCAGGATGGTGTGTGACTTGGAGGGGAACTTGCAGGTGGTGGTGTTCCCATGCATCTGCTGCCCATGTCCTGCTAGGTAGTAGAAGTCACGGGTTTGGAAGGTGCTGTCGAAGGAGCCTTGGCAAGTTGCTGCAGTGCATCTTGTAGATGGTACACACTGCTGCCACTGTGCGTCGGTGGTGGAGGGAGTGAATGTTTGTGGACGGGGTACCAATCAAGCGGACTGCTTTGTGCTGGATGGTGTTGAGCTTCCTGAGTAATGTTGGAGCTGCACCCATCCAGGCAAGTGGAGAGTATTCCATCACACTCCTGGTGACTCCTAGGATGTTGATAGCGGGGGATTCAGCGATCGTAATGCCATGAACGTCAAGAGGAGATGGTTAGACTAAGGGTTAGGGAGATTGGACGTTATGAAACACAGTTCCAAGCGGAGTGAGCGTGTTTTCACCACGGTTGTGTCTGCCAACAGGGCGGGTCGCAAGGCCTGGGGCGCGACGCTGCGGGAGTACCTGTGCGTGGACAGCTCGGCAGCAATGCACCGAGCTGCAGAGTTCCTGATGAGAGGTGAGGCCATTAGGTTAACCTTCGTCGAACCGGCAGTGCAGTGGCTGCTTCTTTCTCCTCCTGACGGACCGACGCTGAGCTCCAGTGAACTTACCCCTCTCATTCCCTACACACTGTCTCTCCGCTCCCCTGCATCCTCACCATGCTGCTGCAATTGGCAATCCTCGCACTGATTTTCCCCCCCCACTTCCCCCGCCCCGAAGCTCATTCTATCTCGGGTCCCTCAGCGCCCTGGGATTCCTACCCCTCCTTCAGCGCCGTGGGAACCTTTGCCCCTTCCCCTTTGAACCTTGGCACCAGGTAACCCTGACTCTCCAATTCACCCCCTCCTCTTCTCCCTGACCTGTCCTGTGGGCCTTGAACCTCGGGTCCCTCTCCCCAATCGTGAAGTGGTCGAGTCAGGAGTTACTCGCCGCAGAATTCCCAGCCTCTGACCTGCTCTTGTAGCCACAGTATTGATGTGGCTGATCCAGTTCAGTCTCTGGTCAATGGTGACCCCCGCCCCCCCCCCCCCAAGATGTGGATGGTGAGGGATTCAGCGATGGTAATGCCGGTGAACACCAATGGGGGAGATCGAAGTTTTCGAGATACTTAGGGGAATAGCTAAGGTAGATAGAGAGAAACCCTCTCCACTGGTTGGGGAGTCTAGGCCTAGGGGGCACAGCGTAAAAAAAATTAGGAGCCAGATTATTCAGGAGTGACATTAGGAAACACATGTAGACACAAAGGGTGGTATAACTCTCTTCTGCATAACAGATGCTTAATCAATTATTAATTTTAAATCTGAGATTGATACATTTTCATTAGCCAAATGTATTAAGGAATATGGAGCAAAGGCGGGTATATGGAGTCCGATTACAGATCAGACTTGAGCTCACTGAATGGCAGAACATGTTCAAATGGCCTCCTCCTGTTCCTCTGTATAAGATGCACTGCAGCAACTCACCAAAGCTCCTCAGACAGCACCTTCCCAGCCCGCGACCTCGACCACCTAGAAGGACAAGGGCAGCAGACGCATGGGAACACCACCACCTGCAAGTTCCCCTCCAAGTCACACACCGTCCTGGACTTGGAACTATATCGCCGTTCCTTCACTGTCGCTGGGTCAAAATCCTGGAACTCCCTTCCTAACAGCACTGTGGGTGTACCTACCCCACATGGACTGCAGCGGTTCAAGAAGGCAGCTCACCGCCACCTTCTCGAGGGCCGTTAGACACAGGCAGTAAATGCTGAACGAGCCAGTGACGCCCACATCCCATGTAACGAATACATAACGGTCTCTGCTGCCCTCTGCTGAGCAATCACAGATCTGTGCTCCAAAACTCTGGCCGCACAGCTTGAAGGAGATGGCTATGGGGAACCGAAATCGACTAAGCAGAGCCTCTTAAGTCAGTGCTGTCCTGCCCAGCGTCTGGTTGATCAACTCCCCTTGATTTTCAAAGGCTAAACCCAATATCGGAACAGGAGGAGGCCATTCAGCCCCTCAGGCCTGTTCTGCCATTCAGCTGGATCCTGGCTGGCCTGTACCTTAACTCCACCTGGTCACCACACTTCGAGCTGAGTCACCATCATGTTTCTCCTTTCTTCCACCCTAGGAGGGACCGATGTGGACACAGAGCAAGTCAGCGGGGTTTATTTCAGACACTTCCTTCCCGTCTCACCAAAGGTTTGTGTCCAATATTTTAATGCGCCTGCGGGATAAGAGGAGGGAGGGCGACTGAAATTAAAACACACACCCAATTTTCTGATGGTCTCTGTGAGTTACTGACTGTAGTGGGTCTCAGGGCGACAGGAGCCTCTCGGTCTCTGTGGCTCAACAACATTATATTTAACAAAGACGACAGGTTATTCTCATTGCTGATTGTGGGATCTTACTGTGCGCAGTTTGGCTTGGCCGCGGTTCCTCCATTACAATCGTCTCTTCGCTTCAGAGAAAAAAAGTGTGCCTCTTTGCCTGTTCAGTGATTTGGGAAAGTCCGAAGACCATGAAAGATGCCATGTCTTCTAACCCCCTTTTCTTTCGGCATCAGACAGCAGGGTGGCGGTAGTCGAGTTGAAGCTTACGTTTCCCTGCGACACAGAAACGGGCCTTTCTGCCCATCTGGTCTGTGCCTGTGCTCCTCCCACCCTGACTTCATCTCACCCGATCAGCAAAGCCTTCCATTCCTTTCTCCCACTTACTGTTCATAGATCTTCTGTCTCAAGGCCCCGATTAAACTGCTGGCATGTCTTGTGTTTCTTCTCTCCTCCCCCAGGTGAAGTTTGACCTGGTGGTGTCCGCCTACTCGCTCTCAGAGCTGCCTCTCCTGTCCGAACGCCTGCGTGTGGTCGAGACTCTGTGGAGGAAAACTGAGGGCTTCCTGGTGAGTGCGCGATAGGCTGGGGTAGCAAGCTCGCGGTGTTGGCGGCGGGGGGGTGGGTAAACTGAAAATTGAAGTGCCCGTTTCCCTTTGACGTGTGGCTCTCCGAGAATGATACAGTGCGGAAGTTGCCCACTGTGACTGTGCTGCCTCTTTGAAAGAGCTGTCCAATTCATTCCAAACTTTCCGCCTCCATCTTTCTTAGTGTTTCTTTTCCCTTCGAGTATCTATGCAATTCCCTTTTGAAAGTTACTATTGAAACTGCTTCCACCCTTTCAGGCAGCACATTCCCGATCAGAACAACATACTGCGTTCAACAAGCGAAAATGTCCTCGTGCCCCCTCTTAAATTTGCATTTCCTCCTCGGCTTCCCGCCCCCCCCCCCACCTCGATTCTTTGATCTTGAGGTTGCTGATTTAAGATCTATCTGCCAGTGAGGGGACAGCCCTTTTCTGCAGAAGTAGGGGGTGCAGTAGCATAATGGCTCGATCATGGGACGGGTAATACAGAGGTCTAGACTAATGATCCAGGGACAACACACTTTAGGAAGGATGTGAAGGCATCGGAGAGGGTACGGAAAACATACACGAGAATGGTTCCTGCGATGAAGAACTTCGGTTACACGGATAGACTGGAGAAGCTGGGACTGTTCTCCTTGGAGAAGAGAAAATTGGGAGGAGATTTGATGGAAGCGTTCAAAATCATGAGGGCTCTGGACAGAGTAGGTAGAACAAACGGGTCATTCGGCCCTCCAAGCCTGCACCTTGATGCCTGCCTAAACTAACACCTTCTGCACTTCCGGGGTCCGTATCCCTCTATTCCCTTCCTATTCATATATTTGTCAAGATGTCTCTTAAACGTCGCTATCGTACCAGCTTCCACCACCTCCCCTGGCAGCAAGTTCCAGGCACTCACCACCCTCTGTGTAAAGAACTTGCATCGCACGTCCCCTCTAAACTTTGCCCCTCGCACCTTAAACCTATGTCCCCTAGTAACTGACTCTTCCACCCTGGGAAAAAGCTTCTGACTATCCACTCTGTCCATGCCGCTCATAACTTTGTAAACCTCTATCATGTCGCCCCTCCACCTTCATCGTTCCAGTGAAAACAATCCAAGTTTTTCCAACCTCTCCTCATAGCTAATGCCCTCCAGACCAGGCAACATCCTGGTAAACCTCTTCTGTACCCTCTCCAAAGCTTCCACGTCCTTCCGGTAGTGTGGCGACCAGAATTGCACGCAATATTCTAAGTGTGGCCTAACTAAGGTTCTGTATAGCTGCAACATGACTTGCCAATTTTTATACTCTATGCCCCGGCCGATGAAGGCAAGCATGCCGTATGCCTTCTTGACTACCTTATCCACCTGCGTTGCCACTTTCAGTGACCTGTGGACCTGTACGCCCAGATCTCTCTGCCTGTCAATACTCCTAAGGGTTCTGCCATTTACTGTATACCTCCCACCTGCATTAAACCTTCCAAAAGGATGTTGTGCTTCAGTTATACAGGGCATTGGTGAGACCACATCTCGAATACTGTGTGCAGTTTTGGTCTCCTTATTTGAGGAAGGATATGAATGCTTTGGAAGCGGTTCAGAGGAGGTTTACTAGATTGATACCTGGAATGAGCGGGTTGTCATATGAGGAAAGGTTGGACAGACTGGGATTGTTTTCACTGGAGTTTAGAAGAGTGAGGGGAGACTTGATTGAAGTTTATAAGATCCTGAACGGTCTTGACAAGGTGGATGTAGAAAGGATGTTTCCTCTTGTGGGTGAGTCCAGAACTAGGGGGCAGTTTTTAAAATTAGGGATCACCCTTTTAGGACAGAGATGAGGAGAAATGTTTTTCTCTCAGAGGGTTGTACGACTTTGGCAGCTGCCTGAGACGTCACACAGTAAACCGTTCAGTCGGCGCCATCTTTAATACTGGTTTCGTAGATCTTTGTTAATTAAGGGTATTAAGGGTTTCGGAACCAACTGGGTAAATGGAATTGAGATACAGATCAGCCATGATCTGATTGAATGGGGGAGCAGGTTTGAGGGCTGAATGGCCGATTCCTGATCCTATCTTCCTAAAATAACAGCTGAAATTTAACGGTGGCAATGTGATTTGCTAATATTCTCTCCCTCATCCTCTGCCACTCCCTTTCCTCCCCTCCTCACTCACCCTCCCCTTCCCCTCCTCACTCACCCTCCCCTTCCTCCCCTTCTCACTCACCCCCATCCCCTTCCCTCCTCGCTCACCCTCCTCCCCTTCCCCTCCTCGCTCACCCCCCCCTCCCCTCACCCCCCCTCCCCTTCCCCTCCTCGCTCACCCCCCTCCCCTTCCCCTCCTCGCTCACCCCCCTCCCCATCCCCTCCTCGCTCAATCCCCCTCCCCTTCCCCTCCTCGCCCACCCCCCTCCCCTTCCCGCTCCTCGCCCACCCCCCTCCCCTTCCCCTCCTCGCTCACCCCCCTCCCCTTCCCCTCCTCGCTCAACCCCTCCCCTTCCCCTCCTCGCTCAACTCCTCCCCTTCCCCTCCTCGCTCAACTCCTCCCCTTCCCCTCCTCGCTCACCCCCCTCCCCTCCTCGCTCACCCCCCTCCCCTTCCCCTCCTCGCTCACACCCCCTCCCCTTCCCCTCCTCGCTCACCCCCCTCCCCTTCCCCTCCTCGCTCACACCCCCTCCCCTTCCCTCCTCGCTCACCCCCCCTCCCCTTCCCCTCCTCGCTCACCCCCCTCCCCTTCCCCTCCTCGCTCACCCCCCTCCCCTTCCCCTCCTCGCTCACCCCCCTCCCCTTCCCCTCCTCGCTCACCCCCCTCCCCTTCCCCTCCTCGCTCACCCCCCTCCCCTTCCCCTCCTCGCTCACCCCCCTCCCCTTCCCCTCCTCGCTCACCCCCCTCCCCTTCCCCTCCTCGCTCACCCCCCTCCCCTTCCCCTCCTCGCTCACCCCCCTCCCCTTCCCCTCCTCGCTCACCCCCCCTCCCCTTCCCCTCCTCGCTCACCCCCCTCCCCTTCCCCTCCTCGCTCACCCCCCTCCCCTTCCCCTCCTCGCTCACCCCCCTCCCCTTCCCCACCTCGCTCACCCCCCTCCCCTTCCCCTCCTCGCTCACCCCCCCTCCCCTGCCCCTCCTCGCTCACCCCCCTCCCCTGCCCACCTCGCTCACCCCCCTCCCCTGCCCCACCTCGCTCACCCCCCTCCCCTTCCCCTCCTCGCTCACCCCCCTCCCCTTCCCCTCCTCGCTCACCCCCCTCCCCTTCCCCTCCTCGCTCACCCCCCCTCCCCCCCTCCTCGCTCACCCCCCTCCCCTTCCTTCCCCCTCCACTTCCCCTCCTCACACCCCTCCCCCTCCCCTCCTCACTCACTCACCTTCCCTCCTCACTCACCTTCCCCACTCTATAGGTGCTAATTGAGAATGGAACTAAGGACGGTCACCAGATCCTGATGGAAGCTCGTGATGCTGTCCTGAAGGTGAGAATTCCCTGAATTTTGCTTCATTCTATATCCCACTCTGTGCCTTCTCTGGATTCTGCTTAGTTAGCTGATCTCAGCCACAGGGCTGCCCCTGGGTTACGAGAAGGAAAGTCAGCGATTTGCAGGGTTCAGAGTCCCAACTGCTCTTCAGTGAGGCCTGCAACAGGCAATACCCCTCAATTGGACTCCTCCATATCTCATTTAATATTTTACACCCTCAGTCGGGTCCCTCCTGAACCCCCTCTGTCCGATTTAATATTTTACTCCCTCGATCGGGACCCTCCTGAACCCCTCTGTCCTATTTAATACTTTACTCCCTCGATCGGGACCCTCCTTAACCCCCTCTGTCCCATTTAATACTTTACACCCTCGATCGGGACCCTCCTTAACCCCCTCTGTCCTATTTAATATATTATACCCTCGATCGGGACCCTCCTTAACCCCCACTGTCCCATTTAATATATTATACCCTCGATCGGGACCCTCCTTAACCCCCACTGTCCCATTTAATATATTATACCCTCGATCGGGACCCTCCTTAACCCTCTCTGTCCCATTTAATATATTATACCCTCGATCGGGACCCTCCTTAACCCTCTCTGTCCTATTTAATATATTATACCCTCGATCGGGACCCTCCTTAACCCCCACTGTCCCATTTAATATATTATACCCTCGATCGGGACCCTCCTTAACCCCCACTGTCCCATTTAATATATTATACCCTCGATCGGGACCCTCCTTAACCCTCTCTGTCCCATTTAATATTTTACACCCTCGATCGGGACCCTCCTTAACCCCCTCTGTCCGATTTAATATTTTACTCCCTCGATCGGGGACCCTCCTGAACCCCCTCTGTCCCATTTAATATTTTACACCCTCGATCGAGACCCTCCTTAACCCCCTCTGTCCCATTTAATACTTTACACCCTCCGATCGAGACCCTCCTTAACCCCCTCTGTCCTATTTAATATATTATACCCTCGATCGGGACCCTCCTTAACCCCCACTGTCCCATTTAATATATTATACCCTCGATCGGGACCCTCCTTAACCCCCACTGTCCCATTTAATATATTATACCCTCGATGAGGATCCTCATTAACTCTGCCTAGTCCATTTATATATTATACCCTCGATCGGGACCCTCATTAACCCTGCCAAGTCCATTTAATATATTATACCCTCGATCGGGACCCTCATTAACCCTGCCTAGTCCATTTAATATATTATACCCTCGATCGGGACCCTCATTAACCCTGCCTAGTCCATTTAATATATTATACCCTCGATCGGGACCCTCATTAACCCTGCCGAGTCCATTTAATATATTACACCCTCGATCGGGACCCTCATTAACCCTGCCTAGTTCATTTAATATATTATACCAATCGGGACCCTCATTAACCCTGCCGAGTCCATTTAATATATTATACCCTCGATCGGGACCCTCATTAACCCTGCCTAGTCCATTTAATATATTATACCCTCGATCGGGACCCTCATTAACCCTGCCGAGTCCATTTAATATATTACACCCTCGATCGGGACCCTCATTAACCCTGCCGAGTCCATTTAATATATTACACCCTCGATCGGGACCCTCATTAACCCTGCCGAGTCCATTTAATATATTATACCCTCGATCGGGATCCTCATTAACCCTGCCTAGTCCATTTAATATATTATACCCTCGATCGGGACCCTCATTAACCCTGCCTAGTTCATTTAATATATTATACCCTCGATCGGGACCCTCATTAACCCTGCCTAGTCCATTTAATATATTATACCCTCGATCGGACCCTCATTAACCCTGCCTAGTCCGTTTAATATATTATACCCTCGATCGGGACCCTCATTAACCCTGCCTAGTCCATTTAATATATTATACCCTCGATCGGGACCCTCATTAACCCTGCCTAGTCCATTTAATATATGATACCCTCGATCGGGACCCTCATTAACCCTGCCTAGTCCATTTAATATATTATACCCTCGATGAGGATCCTCATTAATCCTGCCTAGTCCATTTAATATATTATACCCTCGATGAGGATCCTCATTAACCGTGCCTAGTCCATTTAATATATTATACCCTCGATCGGGACCCTCATTAACCCTGCCGAGTCCATTTAATATATTACACCCTCGATCGGGACCCTCATTAACCCTGCCTAGTCCATTTAATATATTATACCCTCGATGAGGATCCTCATTAACCCTGCCTAGTCCATTTAATATATTATACCCTCGATGAGGATCCTCATTAACCCTGCCTAGTCCATTTAATATATTATACCCTCGATCGGGACCCTCATTAACCCTGCCTAGTCCATTTAATATATTATACCCTCGATCGGGACCCTCATTAACCCTGCCTAGTCCATTTAATATATTATACCCTCGATGAGGATCCTCATTAACCCTGCCTAGTCCATTTAATATATTATACCCTCGATCGGGACCCTCATTAACCCTGCCTAGTCCATTTAATATATTATACCCTCGATCGGGACCCTCATTAACCCTGCCTAGTCCATTTAATATATTATACCCTCGATGAGGATCCTCATTAACCCTGCCTAGTCCATTTAATATATTATACCCTCGATGAGGATCCTCATTAACCCTGCCGAGTCCATTTAATATATTATACCCTCGATCGGGACCCTCATTAACCCTGCCTAGTCCATTTAATATATTATACCCTCGATCGGGACCCTCATTAACCCTGCCTAGTCCATTTAATATATTATACCCTCGATCGGGACCCTCATTAACCCTGCCTAGTCCATTTAATATATTATACCCTCGATCGGGACCCTCATTAACCCTGCCTAGTCCATTTAATATATTATACCCTCGATCGGGACCCTCATTAACCCTGCCTAGTCCATTTAATATAATACCCTCGATCGGGACCCTCATTAACCCTGCCTAGTCCATTTAATATATTATACCCTCGATCGGGACCCTCATTAACCCTGCCTAGTCCATTTAATATATTATACCCTCGATCGGGATCCTCATTAACTCTGCCCAGTCCATTTAATATATTATACCCTCGATCGGGACCCTCATTAACCCTGCCTAGTCCATTTAATATATTATACCCTCGATCGGGACCCTCATTAACCCTGCCTAGTCCATTTAATATATTATACCCTCGATGAGGATCCTCATTAACCCTGCCTAGTCCATTTAATATATTATACCCTCGATCGGGACCCTCATTAACCCTGCCTAGTCCATTTAATATATTATACCCTCGATGAGGACCCTCATTAACCCTGCCTAGTCCATTTAATATATTATACCCTCGATCGGGACCCTCATTAACCCTGCCTAGTCCATTTAATATATTATACCCTCGATGAGGACCCTCATTAACCCTGCCTAGTCCATTTAATATATTATACCCTCGATGAGGACCCTCATTAACCCTGCCTAGTCCATTTAATATATTATACCCTCGATCGGGACCCTCATTAACCCTGCCTAGTCCATTTAATATATTATACCCTCGATCGGGATCCTCATTAACCCTGCCTAGTCCATTTAATATATTATACCCTCGATGAGGATCCTCATTAACCCTGCCTAGTCCATTTAATATATTATACCCTCGATCGGGACCCTCATTAACCCTGCCTAGTCCATTTAATATATTATACCCTCGATCGGGACCCTCATTAACCCTGCCTAGTCCATTTAATATATTATACCCGCGATGAGGACCCTCATTAACCCTGCCTAGTCCATTTAATATATTATACCCTCGATCGGGATCCTCATTAACCCTGCCTAGTCCATTTAATATATTATACCCTCGATCGGGACCCTCATTAACCCTGCCTAGTCCATTTAATATATTATACCCTCGATGAGGACCCTCATTAACCCTGCCTAGTCCATTTAATATATTATACCTTCGATCGGGACCCTCATTAACTCTGCCTAGTCCATTTAATATATTATACCCAGCCTATCATTCAGTCTCTACCCTCAGTAATCTCTCTCTCTCTCTCTCTCTCTCTATTCCCAGGCAGGAGGTGGAGATTCCGACGGACATGTCTTTGCTCCGGTGAGTTCCCTGGGATCGGTTTTCCCATCTGGTGCCATCTCGGTGCTGCTTTTTGAGGTTTTTCTTTTTCGAAACCTGATCAGTAATGGAAAACTGTTTGCACTGATGACTGTGTTGTTCTCTCTCTCTCTCTTCACCCCCCCCCCTCCCCCCCTTCACAGTGTTCCCATGACCTGATGTGTCCCAAGCTGATGGGCAAGGTGCCCCTGCCGTGTAACTTTACGCAAGCTTACCACCCGCTGCCCTTTGCCTGGGTGAGTGCCTGCCGCCTGACTTAGGCCCTAAAGCCTGAGGGTCAAGTTCCACTTTACCCGAGCGAACGAGCGCTTGGTCTTGCGGAACCAGATTTTCCCCAGGGGAGGCATTGGAAGCGCAGATTTAATCCAGATGGGATCAGATTTCTCGTGGAAAATCCCAGGTGGGAGATGCAGTAATTTGAGGTCAAGTGCACCACCCCCCCCCCCTCGCCCCCCCGTGGCTTAGTGCTGGGAGTCTCACACTCTCGCCTCTTGAGTCAGACGCTGGTGGGTTCGATGCCACCACCCGCCCCCTCCCCCTCTGCTGCTCTCCGGCCTATGTACAAGATCCCACGGCCGCTGTTGGTCGAGGAGCGGGGGCAGTCCTACCCCCCCCCCCCCCCCCCCTCCCCCGGCGATTTATGCCTCGCCCGATGTCACTTGGGAGGGAGGAGTGCGACAAATTAAAAAAAAAACAGATGATCCGGTCATTTATCTGGCTGCTGTTTGTGGGATCTTTCTGTGCACTGGTTGGCTGCAGCCTTTCCCCGCCTTACAGCAGCGAAGGCGCTTGCCAAAGGCGGGTCGACGCCTGCGGGCGGCTCCCGAAGTTCTGTCCCCGGAGAGTGGTGAGAGTGTCGGAACCCGCTGGTAGAGATGCATAGAGGGGAGTGGGGGTGGGGAGGGCCAGCTGGATAAACATACAGGAGGGAGAAAGCAATGGAAGGGTTGGAAGACGCCCGTGTGGAGCGTTGAGATAGAGGTCGCGTTGTCGACTATTCCGTTGTGTCGCGTGAAGGCCAACTCTGACCGACCTGGGCAGTGCTTTTTCTTTTTTTAAACTTGCATCCGGTGACTTGCTCCCTTCCCGTGTGTTTTTAATGTCGGCCTTTCTCCCCCCCCCCTCTCTTTTCCCCCCCCCCCCCCCCCCCTGCAGAACCCCAACGTCAAGCTGGAGAAATTCTCCTACGTCATCCTGAGTCGGGGGTCCCGGCAGGAGACCCAGCACTGGCCCCGGCTCATCCAGCCCGTGCTGTGCAAGCCGCGTCACGTCCACGCCCACCTCTGCTGCGCCGATGGGACGATGCGGCACGCCGTCATCACGCCTCGCAAGAGTGGCAGGTAACGGGGTGGGGGGGGGGGCCTCTTAAAAATTGGGGGGAGGGGGCTGCAATTCTGTGCGTTGGGGGACCCGAAACCTCAGTACCGATGGAGCGCCGCACTGACGGAGTTAGGGTGGGTGGGGGGTTACCTTTTGGGTGAGATGTTCTACTGAGGTTCCGTCTGTCCCCTCGAACGGGACATAAAAGATCCCGTGGCCTCCATTCCTCGGCGTCCCAAGGTCTGTATTTATCCCTCAGACAGCAGCAGTGCAAAACGCACTCTGCTGTCCGTGGGATCTTGTTGTGCGCGTTTCCCGCTATCGCGGCGACGACTGCACTCCGGACAAGAAGAAAGCGCCTGACTGGCTATGAAACGCTCTGGAGGGGTTGGGAGGTTGTCATCCTGTGGAGGGTGGAGACGGGAATGCAAGTCTCAGTTCCCACCTGCACCCTCTCAGCCGTGGCTCGGCGGACTCTCTCCTCCCGAAGCAGAAGGTTATGGGTCCGAATCCCGCTCCGGGACCCGAGCACAGAAGAAATCGAGGCTGACGCCCCAGCGCTGTGCTGAGGGAGTGCCGCACTGTCAGAGGTGCCGTCTGTCAGACGACGCGTTAAGCCAAGGGGAGTTCACCCCCCCCACCCCACCCCACCACCCTGGCCAAAGTCCCCGTCTGCCCTCTCGAGTGGGTGGGGGAACAAAAATAAGAGCGAGGGAGCGCTCTTTCCCGCTGTCCTGGGACCAATATTCATTCCTCAATCAACGTCACAACAACAAAAAAAACACAAGATTATCTGGGCATTGTGGGAGCTTGCTGTGCGCAAATCGGCTGCCGCCTTTTCCTGCAGCACAACAGCGACTCCACTTCAAAGTGTTTCATTGGCCGTGCCGAACGTCGGTCCGTCCTGTGCTAGCTGAAAGGCGCTGTATTTTTTTTTAATTGCGAATCTTTTATTCCTTTCTTTCCTTCATCGCCTTTCCCTCTTCTTGCCTCCTTCACAGGGACCTGTACCGATGGGCCCGCAACAGCACCTGGGGCGATCGCCTGCCCGTGCCCCCGGACTGGAGTGCCGCGAGAGACGGAAGCGGGCAGGACCGCGACAGCGCGACTCGGGCACGAGCGGACTCGAAGGAAGAGTCGTGATTGGATCTCCGACCACCCCCTTCCCGAGTCCAGAAGCCCAGGAAGAGACTCCATGTGATTAGTGACAAGGTTGTGGGGGGCGGTGGGGGGTGGGGGGGTGCCTGCCATTTATCCCTCCACCGACAGCGCCAGAAAACGAGGCGATCTGGTCGACCGTCGTGACTTTGCTGTTTGTGGGATCTTGCTGTGCTCTCGGGCGGTCCTGAGTTGGCGAAAGGCGCTCGGTACGCGCGAGCCTTTGAGAGGAGCGACCGTTGCTGTGGCCGCCGGCGGGAATGGAGCCCAACGCAGTGAGCGCTAACTGCGGAACCAGTGCTCGTACTGGGACTCACTCGGGCAGCTCCCGCTACTTTGAGTCTGCAGGTTCAAATCCCGCTCCAGGGCTTAAGCCAGTAATCTAGGCCCGACCCCACATCATGAGAGGGAGAGCTAAAATAAATAAAGGCGGGTGTTTTATTTATATATCTATATATTTAAAAAAAACCACACAGTCAATCTTTGTCATTTTTTTTTTTGGCAAGTTTTTATTGGTTGTGTTACATGGGGTTCAGCGAGCTACTTGCAGGCAATCGAATGGACAACAGGGGTTTCACAGCACGACTTATCTCCGTTACACATTTAAAAACCGCAGCGTTAATATGATCACAAGAAGGCGCAAGAAGAAAGGGGGAGGAGGAGGGGGGGAAAAAAAAAGAAACAGAAATCCCGGAATCCAACCGGGACTGACCGAGCAGCGGCGAGCGGAGCCGAGGGCCGAACGAGCAGGTTCCGACAAGCTGACAGGAGCCCCGTGCATGAGGAGCGTCCAAATCTTCCTTTCCATGGAAGTAATTTCATTTTATTTTATTTATACACACATTTATATAGTCGGTATATAATATATATATATATATATACGGAGATCACGCTATGTTAATACTTTTATTAATAATTAACGTGGAGAGATGCGAAGATCAGTCTCCGTGTTGGCAATGATTGCGACCCGGACCTTTTAACCTTGCGTGTTCTCCCCTCTCTCACCCCGGGGGCGGGGGGGGTGGAATTAACACCTAGTGGGGCGGGGGTTGGGTACACCAGGGGAGAGGGGGGGGGGGAATGGCCCTCTATCCAGGGGCTCAGCAGGTACATGGGTTATTTCCAACCCCCACTTTCCGGTAAAACCCGCCGCAATACAGGGCACATGCTAAGTGCAATAACTGGAGCAAAATATTTCAGGGTGTTATTGATGTATTGTCAGGACAGGGGGTGGGGGGGGGGGTGCGAGGCAGAGTTTGTGCTTTTTATAGTGAGGGGGTGCTGGGAGTGTGTGTGGCGGGGCCCACCCTACGCTCCTATTCTTCAGAATCTGAAGAATTCCTTCCCCCCCTCCCCCCCCCCCTCCTCCGCAGCACACGTGACTCTCCCATGTGCCGCCACTCATGGTGGAGATTCGCTGTTTCATACCAGGCATGAGTGAGGATGAGGATAAAAATTGCACTCTCTTTTTTTTCCTCACTCTCTCCACTCTCTCTCCTCCTTCCCTCCCTCCAAACTCCTTGCTCGAGGCTGGCTGGGTGGAGGGGTGAGCTTGGTGGGTTCCCCCGCTTCCTTCACGCGCGTGTGCCCAGGTGGCGAGTGCGGGCGGGGTAACTCGCCACGAAGGGGGGGGGGGTTGCGGTGGCGTGTGGGGATGGCAGATTGGCACCGTCCTAAGCGCCAACACTTCCTCCACCGACATTCCTCAACGCGTCGTACGCGCTAGGGGTTTGGCAGCAAATAAAATGGCCCCCGTCTTGCTGTGTTAACAAAAGGCCAAACGTTAATTAAAATGGCTACCCACACCAAGCGTTAATTAAAATGGCTGCCCACACCAAGCGTTAATTAAAATGGCTGCCCACACCAAGCGTTAATTAAAATGACTGCCCGACTGCGTTAAACAATAATGGCGTTGTTAATGTTAAAAGGAGACACAGCGATCTCCGCAGTGTCAAACGTCTTGATGTTCAGCGATGCCTCCCGTGCCGTTACCGAATGCAGCAAAACCCCCAAGGCCAAACCTGGCTGACATCTCAAGAGGGCCTAGTTGGCCGTAGGTTGGGAAATGAAGAGAGAAATGGGCCAGTGAGAGAGCACAGTGAAAGAGGTTTAGATGGAGGGGGAGGGGTGGAATGGAGACTCGATCCCCATTCTGGAGGCGACGTTCATGCAAGTGTACACAACAAATTACCAAGGATTTAGACAGGGATAACGGTAGAGCCCGATGGCAGTACGCATCGTTAACGTGTTAACCCATCCCCAAACAGAAAATTAGTTCTTTTTGTTTAAAATGATTTAACATTCGTTTTTTTTTTTCCCCCACACATTCTTCCCGATGCTAAGACTTCATTTGTATCTCCTAACCCCCCTACCCCCCCCCCCCCCCCACAGCTCCCACCACCACCCCTCACCCTCCCCGAGTCTGAAGTCTGCGAGACTGGAGCCTCCTCCACGAGCTGCACGTGTTCACTTTGTTGGGGGTTTTTTGTTTTTTTTTGTCCTCGTTCTTGACGCATCCGCCGCGCTCCCTCTTTAACACGAGACCTCCATGGTCTGCGAGGGGCTGGAGGCCAGCGGCCCGCCGTCGCTGCCCTGCGACAGGGTGCGCGAGCGGGAGCGCGATCCGTCGACCGAGGCGCCCGAGAGCGAGGTGGTGCGGGAGCGGGAGAGCCTGGTCATCCCGGCGGAGGGCACTGTGTGGGTCGGAGAGGAAGTGGAGAAAAGGAAAGAACTGGTTAAGTCTCCTGACACATTCCAACCATTTTCCGCGCCTTGACCGGGATCGGGTGACTGGCAGCAGTGACGGTGCTCGTTCCGGCTCCGGCCAACCTGAGCCGCGATCCACAGAGATCGCGAAGACAACCGGACCTGCTGACAATGTATGCAGCTGGAGTTCATGGGTCAAAGGTGTGCATCTGGCAACATATTGGAATTGGTGAGGACAGTGTAGAGGGAGCTTTACTCTGTATCTAACCCCGTGTTGTACCTGTCCTGGGAGTGTTTGATGGGGACAGTGTAGAGGGAGCTTTACTCTGTATCTAACTGCGTGCTGTACCTGCCCTCTAACCCCCCTGCTGTACCTGTCCTGGGGAGTGTTTGATGGGGACAGTGTAGAGGGAGCTTTACTCCGATCCGCTGGGAGCAACATACTGTGGTCAAAGCTCTGGTGAAGGCCTGCAGCTTCTGTGACGTCCTTCGGATCGGCAGGGTGAGCTCCAACTCGCGTGACTGCCATTCGCCAGCAGTTTCTACGCGGACACCACAGAATGAGCGTGGGTTGGCTGGGGAGGTGGGGAGACCGTCACTGCCGACACCGGCTGCACGCGCGTCTTCTCGACCTCTCTCATGCAGCGCGACAGGGCCATGCACATGCAGCGGGCGGTGGAGTCCAGCATTGTACCTGCACCCACACTGAGGCGTCTATCCACGACGTGAGGTACTGCCAGACATCAGAGAGAGGCAGCGAGAGAGAGAAGGGAAGACGAACAAAGCTGGTTAAGAAACATAGCCACTGCAGCATGTCTCTGACACACACCTGCGCGTGTACGCCTCCGCACCTGAGCCATGTACCTGCGCGTGTACGCCTCCGCACCTGAGCCATGTACCTGCACGTGTACACCTCCGCACCTGAGCCACGTACCTGCACATGTACGCCTCCGCACCTGAGCCATGTACCTGCACGTGTACACCTCCGCACCTGAGCCACGTACCTGCACATGTACGCCTCCGCACCTGAGCCACACACCTGTACTTGTACACCTCCGCACCCAAGCCATACACCTCCGCACCTGAGCCATACACCTGTACTTGTACACCTCCGCACCCAAGCCATACACCTGCGCGTATACACCTCCGCACCCAAGCCACACACCTGCGCGTATACACCTCCGCACCCAAGCCACACACCTGCACGTGTACACCTCCGCACCCAAGCCACACACCTGTACTTGTACACCTCCGCACCCGAGCCATACACCTCCGCACCTGAGCCACGTACCTGTGCGTGTACGCCTCCGCACCTGAGCCACGTACCTGCGCGTGTGCGCCTGCACACTTGCACCCGTATACCTGCGTCTCCGCACTTGTGCCTCACACCTACACCTCCACACTTTCCTACTTGCACCTCTGCCGATGCGCCTGTGCTTCCATACCTCCGCCTGCACTGGTACACCTCTGCATGCAAAGAGCTCCACATGTACGCCTGCTCACGAGCTGAACAGACGTGTCTCTCTGCCCTCACTGCCCCCGCCCCCTGCCGCACCAGCTCTCAAGTTAAATGTTCTGGCTTGCTGGGATCCCCAACTTGCACCTGGTTGGCACAGCGGCCGCCCTCCCCACCCTTCGCAGGAACGAGGGCAACACATGGGTACCCGCCATCCTTCGGTGCCTCACCCATTTTGCCTCCGTCAGCCTGGCCCCTCTCAGCCCGCTGGCTGGGTGACCAAACGCCAATGGAGTAGTTGCCGTCCCCCACTCCCCCTCCACCCCCAAGCTGGGATCAGCTCACTCAGCACAGACTGGGGAAGTAGTTCCTGGGCCCTCCTTGCTCTGTGTGGGACTCAGCACCAATAAAGCCTTGGTGGAGCAATCCAGGTTCTAAGTTTAGATCACTTTGAGATACCAGCAAGCAAGCCCGGATCAGGAATATTTTCCAGCGCGTTGCACTGTAATACAGGCAGACCGAAACGTCCAGTACTTACTGTATCCCATTCCTTGCACAAAGTACTTGAAGGCTTCAGTGAGCTTCCCTGGCTGTCGAGAGAGAGAGAGAGATGGAGGAAGGTGAAACTCAGAATCCATTGCAGGTGAGATGCCACTTTATTGCACCTGACCCTCCCGCCTCAAGGGGGAGCTGATCTGCAGCAGTACCTTTGCTCTGTGACAGTACCTCTCTCCAGCCACAGGGAGGGGCTACGTGCAACAGTACCTGACTTCAGTCACAAGGGGGCGCTCTGACCTCCCTCCCCCACCTTGTCTGGGGCAGCATTTGACCCCCAGGTCCCAAAGGGTAAAAGGTCAGTGTCTGACCCACTGCCCCACCGCCCAGGCCCCCAATAGAGAGAGAGGACACCTTTGTCGCCTTTGCCTTAAGTTGGATTTGACCCTTTGATCTCCCAGTGTAACCCCTCCAGATCGGTGTCTGGTTTCCTAACAGACGAGCGAAGGATGAAACTACCTGTGAGATCTGAGGTTGTCCGCCAGCATCAGCCATCTGTGTGAACAGAGAGAGAAAGGTGTCGTTAGGATCCAGAATGTACTGCCTGAAAGGGCAGTGCAAGCAGATTCGATAGTAACTTGTAATTGGGAGATTAGTCAGTACTGGAAAGGCAGAAATTTGGAGGGCTACAGGGAAAGAGCAGGGGAGTGGGACAGATTGAACAGCTCTTTCAAAGAGGGGCCAAATGGCCACTGGAAGATTTCTGTGAGAGACAGAAAAGGACAGAGCCTGAGAAAGGGAGGGGGCATGGTCATATTTAACCACATTTCCCGAGTCACGGTGACAGTAGTTTGGAGCTCGGGCTGAGCCACTGCTAACCAAATATGGACAGTGCGGAAACCCGGAAGAAATGTAGAACTTTGTAGGTGCTGTTCGCCCAGTTCCCATTCACTCCCATTGTACACAATCCCATTGGTCCCAACCCCTTCCCGTTCGCTCCCATTGTACACAATCCCAATGGACACAAACCCCTTCCCATTCACTCCCATTGTACACAATCCCAATGGACCCAAACCCCTTCCCATTCACTCCCATTGTACACAATCCCATTGGTCCCAACCCCTTCCCATTCACTCCCATTGTACACAATCCCATTGGTCCCAACCCCTTCCCATTCACTCCCATTGTACACAATCCCATTGGTCCCAACCCCTTCCCATTCACTCCCATTGTACACAATCCCAATGGACCCAAACCCCTTCCCGTTCGCTCCCATTGTACACAGTCCCAATGGACCCAAACCCCTTCCCATTCACTCCCATTGTACACAATCCCATTGGTCCCAACCCCTTCCCGTTCACTCCCATTGTACACAATCCCAATGGATCCAAACCCCTTCCTGTTCACTCCCATTGTACACAATCCCAATGGACCCAAACCCCTTCCCGTTCACTCCCATTGTACACAATCCCAATGGACCCAAACCCCTTCCCATTCACTCCCATTGTACACAATCCCAATGGACCCAAACCCCTTCCCGTTCACTCCCATTGTACACAATCCCAATGGACCCAAACCCCTTCCCATTCACTCCCATTGTACACAATCCCAATGGACCCAAACCCCTTCCCGTTCACTCCCATTGTACACAGTCCCAATGGATCCAAACCCCTTCCTGTTCACTCCCATTGTACACAATCCCAATGGACCCAAACCCCTTCCCGTTCACTCCCATTGTACACAATCCCAATGGACCCAAACCCCTTCCCATTCACTCCCATTGTACACAATCCCAATGGACCCAAACCCCTTCCTGTTCACTCCCATCGTACACAATCCCAATGGACCCAAACCCCTTCCCGTTCACTCCCATTGTACACAATCCCAATGGACCCAAACCCCTTCCCATTCACTCCCATTGTACACAATCCCAATGGACCCAAACCCCTTCCCGTTCACTCCCATTGTACACAGTCCCAATGGACCCAAACCCCTTCCTGTTCACTCCCATTGTACACAATCCCAATGGACCCAAACCCCTTCCTGTTCACTCCCATCGTACACAATCCCAATGGACCCAAACCCCTTCCCATTCACTCCCATTGTACACAATCCCATTGGTCCCAAGCCCCTTCCCATTCACTCCCATTATACACAATCCCAATGGACACAAACCCTTTCCCATTCACTCCCATTGTACACAATCCCAATGGACCTAAACCCCTTCCCATTCACTCCCATTGTACACAATCCCATTGGTCCCAACCCCTTCCCGTTCACTCCCATTGTACACAATCCCATTGGTCCCAAGCCCCTTCCCATTCACTCCCATTATACACAATCCCATTGGTCCCAAGCCCCTTCCCATTCACTCCCATTGTACACAATCCCATTGGTCCCAACCCCTTCCCGTTCACTCCCATTGTACACAATCCCATTGGTCCCAAGCCCCTTCCCATTCACTCCCATTGTACACAATCCCAATGGTCCCAAGCCCCTTCCCATTCACTCCCATTATACACAATCCCAATGGACACAAACCCTTTCCCATTCACTCCCATTGTACACAATCCCAATGGACCTAAACCCCTTCCCATTCACTCCCATTGTACACAATCCCATTGGTCCCAACCCCTTCCCGTTCACTCCCATTGTACACAATCCCATTGGTCCCAAGCCCCTTCCCATTCACTCCCATTGTACACAATCCCATTGGTCCCAACCCCTTCCCGTTCACTCCCATTGTACACAATCCCATTGGTCCCAAGCCCCTTCCCATTCACTCCCATTGTACACAATCCCAATGGACCCAAGCCCCTTCCCATTCACTCCCATTGTACACAATCCCAATGGACCCAAACCCCTTCCCATTCACTCCCATTATACACAATCCCAATGGACACAAACCCCTTCCCGTTCACTCCCATTGTACACAATCCCAATGGACCCAAACCCCTTCCCATTCACTCCCATTATACACAATCCCAATGGACACAAACCCCTTCCCATTCACTCCCATTATACACAATCCCAATGGACACAAACCCCTTCCCGTTCACTCCCATTGTACACAATCCCATTGGTCCCAAGCCCCTTCCCATTCACTCCCATTGTACACAATCCCAATGGACCCAAGCCCCTTCCCATTCACTCCCATTGTACACAATCCCAATGGACCCAAACCCCTTCCCATTCACTCCCATTATACACAATCCCAATGGACACAAGCCCCTTCCCGTTCACTCCCATTGTACACAGTCCCAATGGACCCAAACCCCTTCCCGTTCACTCCTATTGTAGTGAACCAACATGTAAGGTTTTACATCAGATTACACAGGATAATCGGCACAGAATCAGGCCATTTAGCCCAATCAGTCCATGCTGGCGTTTATGCTCCACTTCGTCCCACTGCACGCTCGCCGGCTGCCGCTCTCTCAGAAGCCGCCGCTTCAGAGTGAATAGCCCAAGTAGAAAGGCAGTGGGGGACGTTCCACTGCACAGAGACTGAAGGGGTGCCAGATAGTCCCTTAAAAACACAATGAGCTTGAGCTGCTCCTATTAATGCAGCTTTACCTTGAGGAAGGAAGTCTGGGTTGGGTCCAATTTGGCGTTGCATTCCACCTGAAATATATAAAAAGAGCTGATTATTCCCCAGCGTAATGGGTGAGGTTGCATAGGGCCTCCCGCTCTGTCAATGAGATCACTGCCGATCTGTGTCCCAACTCCACATTCCCGCCTTTGCCCCATATTCCTTAATACCTTTGGATAACAAAAATCTATCAATCTGAACATTCCAAATGTTACGACTAAGGTGGGAGGAGTGCACTGTCTTTTATTGTTCCACTTCTCCACAGGTCACAACATATATTTAAATGTTTACCCAGTTACCAATGTGGTCGATTATATACTGTACTCCCTGAACCTCTCCACCTCTCTCTTCCCTCCTTTAAGACGCTCCTTAAAACTGACCTCTTTGACCAAGCTTTTGGTCACCAGACCTAATATCTCCGTATGTGAAGCACTGTGGGTACATTTTACTAGGTTAAAGACGTGATATAAATACAAGCTACAATTTTTGCTCCAATTTACCAATTCTGTGCCAGGGAGGGGCACTGCACCCAGATTCGTGAGGTATCAGGATTGACCAGGGCCGTGCCTGCGCTCAAATCCCCCTGGAAACCGATGGTGCCCGCAGGTTGCCAGTGGCCCTTGGCTTGCCCCATTGGTTCCCTGGTCTATCCTTTAAGGCTCTCCTTAAAACTTACCCCCTTGGCCAAACTTTACAGCACTTCTCGAAAGAAGGATCATGGACTTTCCACAGCAACATCTCCGACCTCAAGACATCCCAAAGTGTTTTACAGCCAAAGAATTACTTTTTCTTCCAAGTTCAGTCACAGTGGTAATACAGGGAGTGTGTGCAGCCAATGTGTGCACAGCAGGATCCCACAAACAGCATTGTGCTAAATGACAGCACCAACCACTACATTTATATAGTGCTTTTAAAGTCGTTAAACATCCCAAGGGGATTCACAGGAGCATCATAAAACAAAATTTGACACCAAAGCCACATACAAGCATACAAATTAGGAGCAGGAGTAGGCCATTCGGCCCCTTGAGCCTGCTCCACCATTCAATAAGATCGTGGCTGATCTGTTTGTGTCTGGAATTCCACACTCCCATCTACCCCCGATAACCTTTGATTCCCTTTCCTAACAAGAATCTATCTACCTCCGCCTTTAAAATATTCAATGACCCCGCCTCCACCACCTTCTGAGGCAGAGAGTTCCAAAGTCGCACAACCCTGAGAGAGAAAAACATTTCTCCTCATCTCGGTCCTAAAAGGAGATATTAAGGCCGGTGGCCAAAAGCTCGGTCAAAGAGGTCGGTTTTAAGGAACGCCTTAAAGGAGGAGAGAGAGAGAGGCGGAGAGGTTCAGGGAGGGAATTCCAGAGCTCGGGGCCCCAGGCAGCTGAAGGTACGGCCGCCAATGGTGGAGCCATTAAAATCGGGGGATGCTCGAGAGGCCGGAAATAGAGGAGCTCGGAGATCTCGGAGCTGGATGAGGTTACAGAGATGGGGGGAGGGGGGAGCGAGGCAGTGGAGGGATTTGAAAACAAGGATGAGAATTTTTAAATCGAGGCGTTGCTTGACTGGGAGCCAGTGTCAGTCAGCGAGCACAGAGGGTGATAGGTTAACGGGACTCGGTGCGAGTTCAGACACGGGGCAGCAGAGTTTTGGATGACCTCAAGTTCACGGAGGGTAGAATGTGGGAGAGCAGCCAGGAGTGAGTTGGAATAGTCGAGTCTAGAGGTAACGGAGGCATGGATGAGGGTTTCAACGGCAGATGAGCTGAGACTGGGGCGGAGTCGGGCGATGTTACGGAGGTGGGAATAGGCGGTCATAGTGATGCCGCAAATATGTGGTCCGAAGCACATCCCGGGGTCAAATGTGACCCCAAGGTTGCGAACAGACTGGTTTAATCTGGGACTGTTGCCAGGGCGAGGGGTGGAGTCGGTAGCCAAGGAACGGGGACCAAAAAACAACGGCTTCAGTCTTCCCGATATTTAACTGGAGGAAATCTCTGCTGATCCAGTGCCAACCGGATAACCTGCTTTTTAGTCATGTTTATTTATTTAGAGATACAGCACTGAAACAGGCCCTTCGGCCCATCCGAGTCTGCACCGACCAACAACCACCCATTTATACTAATCCGACATTAATCCCATATTCTCTACCACATCCCCACCATTCTCCTACCACCTACCTACACTAGGGGCAATTTACAATGGCCAATTTACCCATCAACCTGCAGGTCTTTGGCTGTGGGAGGAAACCGGAGCGCCCGGCGGAAACCCATGCGGTCACAGGGAGAACTTGCAAACTCCGCACAGGCAGTACCCAGAATCGAACCCGGGTTGCTGGAGCTCTGAGGCTGCGGTACTAACCACTGTGCCGCCCTAACCAGTGTGCCACCCACTGTGCTGTTGGGTGAGCGGCCGTGGGATCTTTGGCATCCACCTGAGAGGGCAGATGGGGCCCTCGGTTTAGCATCTCATTCCCTGCACCAGGAGTATTGCCCCTAGTTATGGAGTCTCTGCGGTTGTCTCTCTTCGCTCAGTGTCGTTTTTATCCTTGTTAATTGCTCCTGTGAAACACGTTGTTGTTGCTTTATTTTAGACGGTTGACCCCACCGCCAGGAACCCCCCCCCCCCCCACCACCACCTCCCAACCCCCATACCCCAGTGTCCTTTCCCCCCCACCCCGGGTTATCCCTAAGAGCACGGATAAAGAGATGGAACAGCTTACCACAGCATCCTCATGAGGAGCGTGGTCACCCACCACCAGCATCACTGGACACCTGGAGAACAACACACAAACAACCAGTTACTGAGCACTTACACCTGGAGGTCAAGGGTCAAATCAGGCCAGACAGAGGGCATATGAAACTTGGAAGTATTGCGACCTGTGAAGAGGATATAGTGTCGAACTTCAAAAGGACACAGACAAGTTGGCGGAATGGGCAGACAGGTGGCAGCTGCAGTTCAATGCAGAGAAATGCGAGGTGATTCATTTTGGTAGGAAAAACATGGAGAGACAATATCAAATAAAGGGCACAATTCTAAAGGGGGTGCAGGAGCAGAGGGACCTGGTGTACATGTGCATAAGTCATTGAAGGTGGCAGGACAGATTGAGAGAGCGGTTAATAAAGCATACAGTATCCTGGTCTTTATTAATAGGGGCACAGAGTACAAGAGCAAGTTATGTTGAACTTGTATAAGACATTAGTTCGGCCTCAGCTGGAGTATTGCATCCAATTCTGGGTGCCACACTTGAGGAAAGACATGAGGGCATTGGAGAGAGTACAGAAAAGATTCACGAGAATGGTTCCAAGGATGAGGAATTTCAGTTATGAAGATAGATTGGAGAAGTTAGGACTGTTTTCCTTGGAGAAGAGAAGGCTGAGAGGTGATTTGATCGAGGTGTTCACAATTACGAGGGGTCTGGACAGAGTAGATAGAGAGAAACTGTTCCCACTTGTGAAAGGATCGAGAACGAGAGGGCAGAGATTTAAAGTATTTGGTAAGAGAAGCAAAAGTGACATGAGGAAAAACTTTTTCACGCAGCGAGTGGTTAAGGTCTGGAATGCGCTGCCTGAGAACGTGGTGGAGGCAGGTTCAATTGAAGCATTCAAAAGGGAGTTAGACAGTTACAAGAAAAGGCAGAATGTGCAGGGTTATGGGGAGAAGGCAGGGGGAATGGAACTGAGAGAATTGCTCTTTCGGGGAGCCAGTGCGGACAAGATGGGCCGAATGGCCTCTTTCTGCACTGTAACGGTTCTGTGGGATGAAAGTCTCCCCTCTCTGCTCAGGTATAATGAGTGTTAATGCCCTGACTCTCAGCTCCTCGCCCTGGGCTGCCTGAAATTGGAGGGGAAAGTAGCCATTTTGTTTCACCAACGGACACTGGTATATTGACAGAAGAGTACAAAGAGATACAGACAGACTGATCGATAGGACATGGACGGACGGCCGGCAGACACAGATGGACAGAAAATTTTAAAACCTGTGCTTCGGGCCTTACTTCAGTGTGCCTGCTCCAACTCGATCAATCTCCAGGTCACGTCGGCTGTGGAGAGGAAACAAGACAAACCTCTTAATCACGATGCAAAAACGAGTGAACAACGCACTGGGGTTCATTCCGAAGGGGATAGAATTGAAAAGCAGAGAGGTTATTTATTGCCCATCCCTAATTGCCCTTGAGAAGGTGGTGGTGAGCTGCCTTCTTGAACCGTTGCAGTCCATGTGTGGTAGGTACACCCACAGTGCTGTTAGGAAGGGAGTTCCAGGATTTTGACCCCGCGACAGTGAAGGAACGGCGATATAGTTCCAAGTCAGGATGGTGTGTGACTTGGAGGGGAACTTGCAGGTGGTGGTGTTCCCATGTATTTGCTGCCCTTGTCCTTCTAGTTGGTAGAGGTCGTGGGTTTGGAAGGTGCTGTTGAAGGAGCCTTGGTGAGTTGCTGCAGTGCATCTTGTAGATGGTACACACTGCTGCCACTGTGCGTCGGTGATGGAGGGAGTGAATGTTTGTGGATGGGATGCCAATCAAGCGGACTGCTTTGTCCTGGATGGTGTCGAGCTTCTTGAGTGTTGTCGGAGCTGCACCCATCCAGGCAAGTGGAGATACTCGATGTAAAAATGCCATCTCGTTCAACACCTGCCATCCTGCTATTCACACAGGACGATGGTAATGAAGTCATCGCCCAATCGATCTCTATCAATTGGTCTACAAAAGACCCAGGCATCAGAAGAGGGGAAAAAACCCCCAGTGGTGGAGAACCTTTGAGAACCACAGGTCCAAACACACCTGTTCCTCCTCCCTTACCACATTTTACACCTCCACTTTCGGCGTGTTTTTTTAAAAATGGAAATCTCCCGACAAGCTGCCCTTCAAGTACTCCCAGGTTTTTTTAAAGTTTTTATTTTTTTATTATTGTTCATTCTTGGGATGTGGGCATCGCTGGCAGGCCCCTTGGCACTGACAGCTGGTGGCCCCTTGAGAAGGCGGTGATGGGCTGCCCGCCTTGAACCCCTCGGATACGACTGCCTGGCTCCCTTGGGCCATTTCAGACGGCAGGGACGTGTCCACCATCTTGGGTGCCCATTACCCCTTCCCTCACTCCTCTGCCCACACCCGCGTGCCCCTTAAGGAGGGGCTGCTGCCTTCTCCTTGATGACCAAGCCCCTTTCAGTGGCCTTCACTGCACCACCACCAACCACCCCCCCGTTCACCCGCCCCGTCCCCTCGCAGTAGCTGACCTGTTGTAGCTGTTCCAGTAAAGTTCAATGTTGCTTAAGGTGTTCCCTTCCGTCATGTGCTGCTTGTAGACGCTGATCAACTCCGAGTTGTTGGAGAGCTCTTCCTGCAGGAGGCAAGGGATGCGGTGAGGAGAAGAAAGGAATTGTTTTTTTTTTCTCACCCCCTGCAAGGCATCACACAGCAACATCCCGAAACGCTTCGCGATCAAATACACAACAGCTACTAATTAAGAGGGCACGGGGTTGCCCAGGGGACAGGCACAAGGAAGCAGCTCACGCTATTATATGGCTCTCACTCGGCTGCACTTAAGACGCTCTGCACCCGTGCTGGTCTCCGCACCATCCAAAAAGGACACAGGAACACCGGAGGGAGCGCGGAACGGAAAACAATTTACAGGGATGGCGCGAGAACTGAGAGATTACGGCCATCGAGAAAGATTGAATAGGCTGGGGCCCTTTTCGTTAGCGTAGAGAAGACTTCGCGAAACGGTTAAGAGGTCTTCGAAATGATGAACGGGTAGATGTGGAGAGATTGTTCCCACCTGCGGGCAAATCCCAAACGAGGAACGAAGGAACGGGAGGAGGCCATTTTGCCATTCAGTGAGGTAGTGGCTCATCTGTGATTCAACTCCATATCCCTTAATGCAAGATAGTCACAAATAAATCCAACAGAGAAATGAGGAGAAATTTCTTTACCCAGAGAGTGCTTTGAATGTGGAACAGCATAAACTCTTTGGAAAAGAAACGAGATGAGCACGTGAGAGAAAAGTGGATTAAAAGATGTGCTGAAAGGCTGGGATAAGGCATGGAATGGCCGGAGAACTCTGTGGCGGATAAACACCAGTAAAGACTGGTTGGGCCGAATGGCTCGATTCTGCGCTGTATATTCTGGATACTGTTTTCACATTCTGTACATCCTTTTATCAAAAATTCATGAAGGAAAACCTCCTACCAGTGAGTCGTACTCACCTGGCTGAACAAGTGAGCAAGGATCACATCAGTCAGTGAACTGGTCAGACCTGTGATCTAAACAAGGGAGATTACCGTCAATTAGATTCCTGTCTGTAACTCACTCCCGGGTATCTGTTATTCTATATATAAACCACCCGAACCTCTCGATTAGATTGCAGTCTGTAACTCACTCCCGGGTATCTGTTATTCTGTATATAAACCACCCGAACACCTCGATTAGATTCCAGTCTGTAACTCACTCCCGGGTATCTGTTATTCTATATATAAACCACCCGAACACCTCGATTAGATTCCAGTCTGTAACTCACTCCCGGGTATCTGTTATTCTATATATAAACCACCCGAACACCTCGATTAGATTCCAGTCTGTAACTCACTCCCGGGTATCTGTTATTCTATATATAAACCACCCGAACACCTCGATTAGATTCCAGTCTGTAACTCACTCCCGGGTATCTGTTATTCTATATATAAACCACCCGAACACCTCGATTAGATTCCAGTCTGTAACTCACTCCCGGGTATCTGTTATTCTATATATAAACCACCCCAACCCCTCGATTAGATTCCAGTCTGTAACTCACTCCCGGGTATCTGTTATTCTATATATAAACCACCCCAACCCCTCGATTAGATTCCAGTCTGTAACTCACTCCCGGGTATCTGTTATTCTATATATAAACCACCCCAACCCCTCGATTAGATTCCAGTCTGTAACTCACTCCCGGGTATCTGTTATTCTATATATAAACCACCCCAACCCCTCGATTAGATTCCAGTCTGTAACTCACTCCCGGGTATCTGTTATTCTATATATAAACCACCCGAACCCCTCGATTAGATTCCAGTCTGTAACTCACTCCCGGGTATCTGTTATTCTATATATAAACCACCTGAACCCCTCGATTGGATTCCAGTCTGTAACTCACTCCCGGGTATCTGTTATTCTATATATAAACCACCCGAACCCCTCGATTAGATTCCAGTCTGTAACTCACTCCCGGGTATCTGTTATTCTATATATAAACCACCCGAACCCCTCGATTAGATTCCAGTCTGTAACTCACTCCCGGGTATCTGTTATTCTATATATAAACCACCCGAACACCTCGATTAGATTCCAGTCTGTAACTCACTCCCGGGTATCTGTTATTCTATATATAAACCACCCCAACCCCTCGATTAGATTCCAGTCTGTAACTCACTCCCGGGTATCTGTTATTCTATATATAAACCACCCCAACCCCTCGATTAGATTCCAGTCTGTAACTCACTCCCGGGTATCTGTTATTCTATATATAAACCACCCGAACCCCTCGATTAGATTCCAGTCTGTAACTCACTCCCGGGTATCTGTTATTCTATATATAAACCACCTGAACCCCTCGATTGGATTCCAGTCTGTAACTCACTCCCGGGTATCTGTTATTCTATATATAAACCACCCGAACCCCTCGATTAGATTCCAGTCTGTAACTCACTCCCGGGTATCTGTTATTCTATATATAAACCACCCGAACCCCTCGATTAGATTCCAGTCTGTAACTCACTCCCGGGTATCTGTTATTCTATATATAAACCACCCGAACACCTCGATTAGATTCCAGTCTGTAACTCACTCCCGGGTATCTGTTATTCTATATATAAACCACCCGAACCCCTCGATTAGATTCCAGTCTGTAACTCACTCCCGGGTATCTGTTATTCTGTATATAAACCACCCGAACCCCTCGATTAGATTCCAGTCTGTAACTCACTCCCGGGTATCTGTTATTCTATATATAAACCACCCGAACCCCTCGATTAGATTCCAGTCTGTAACTCACTCCCGGGTATCTGTTATTCTATATATAAACCACCCGAATCCCTCGATTAGATTCCAGTCTGTAACTCACTCCTGGGTATCTGTTATTCTATATATAAACTACCCGAACCCCTCGATTAGATTCCAGTCTGTAACTCACTCCAAGGTATCTGTTATTCTATATATAAACCACCCAAACCCCTCGATTAGATTCCAGTCTGTAACTCACTCCCGGGTATCTGTTATTCTATATATAAACTACCCGAACCCCTCGATTAGATTCCAGTCTGTAACTCACTCCCGGGTATCTGTTATTCTATATATAAACCACCCGAACACCTCGATTAGATTCCAATCTGTAACTCACTCCTGGGAATCTGTTATTCTATATATAAACCACCCAAACCCCTCAATTAGATTCCAGTCTGTAACTCACTCCCGGGTATCTGTTATTCCACATATAAACCACCCGAACCCCTCGATTAGATTCCAGTCTGTAACTCACTCCCGGGTATCTGTTATTCCATATATAAACCACCCGAACCCTCGATTAGATTCCAGTCTGTAACTCACTCCCGGGTATCTGTTATTCTATATATAAACCACCCGAACCCCTCGATTAGATTCCTGTCTGTAACTCACTCCCGGGTATCTGTTATTCTATATATAAACCACCCAAACCCCTCGATTAGATTCCTGTCTGTAACTCACTCCCGGGTATCTGTTATTCTATATATAAACCACCCAAACCCCTCGATTAGATTCCAGTCTGTAACTCACTCCCGGGTATCTGTTATTCTATATATAAACCACCTGAACCCCTCGATTAGATTCCAGTCTGTAACTCACTCCCGGGTATCTGTTATTCCATATATAAACCACCCGAACCCTCGATTAGATTCCAGTCTGTAACTCACTCCCGGGTATCTGTTATTCTATATATAAACCACCCGAACCCCTCGATTAGATTCCTGTCTGTAACTCACTCCCGGGTATCTGTTATTCTATATATAAACCACCCAAACCCCTCGATTAGATTCCTGTCTGTAACTCACTCCCGGGTATCTGTTATTCTATATATAAACCACCCAAACCCCTCGATTAGATTCCAGTCTGTAACTCACTCCCGGGTATCTGTTATTCTATATATAAACCACCTGAACCCCTCGATTATATTCCAGTCTGTAACTCACTCCCGGGTATCTGTTATTCTATATATCAACCACCCGAACCTCTCGATTAGATTGCAGTCTGTAACTCACTCCCGGGTATCTGTTATTCTATATATAAACCACCCGAACCTCTCGATTAGATTGCAGTCTGTAACTCACTCCCGGGTATCTGTTATTCTATATATAAACCACCCGAACCCCTCGATTAGATACCAGTCTGTAACTCACTCCCGGGTATCTGTTATTCCATATATAAACCACCCGAACCCCTCGATTAGATACCAGTCTGTAACTCACTCCCGGGTATCTGTTATTCTATATATAAACCACCCGAACCTCTCGATTAGATTGCAGTCTGTAACTCACTCCCGGGTATCTGTTATTCTATATATAAACCACCCGAACCCCTCGATTAGATACCAGTCTGTAACTCACTCCCGGGTATCTGTTATTCTATATATAAACCACCCCAACCCCTCGATTAGATACCAGTCTGTAACTCACTCCCGGGTATCTGTTATTCTATATATAAACCACCCGAACCTCTCGATTAGATTCCAGTCTGTAACTCACTCCCGGGTATCTGTTATTCTATATATAAACCACCCGAACCCCTCGATTAGATACCAGTCTGTAACTCACTCCCGGGTATCTGTTATTCTATATATAAACCACCCGAACCTCTCGATTAGATTCCAGTCTGTAACTCACTCCTGTGTCTCTCTTAAACCCCATTGCCTCACCACTGCTCCCACTCTACATAAATGTACCTTGGAGGCCGCCCAGTCCATCCAGCCCTTGGCATTGGGGTCGATGTTCAGGAGAACCAGTCCCTCCACCAGATCGGGAGAGTAGCGCTGTGGAAAGAATTTGCCGCACAGTCATTATCAAGTCATCCCTGTAAACAGGAGTTTATAAACCGCCACCCACATAGTTTGAAGGGAATCAGCCTTGTACTCAGGTGCAACCTGTAGTCGTGTGGCTCACTGGACAATAGCCTTCAGGCCCTCACCCCAGTATCCCTACCCTTTAATAACCAACCAACAGTCATCACCAAGCAAGTGGGTTAACGAGGGTCCCGATTAAAAGTATAAAATAAGCATCGGATAAAAGGGAGTTAAGGAGGGACCCAATCGAGGGTATTAAATATTAAATGGGACAGTGGGGGTTAAGGAGGGTTTTTGAGGGAGAATGTGGGTGGGTGAGATTGTCAGATATGGGGAGAAGGTGGGTGGGATTGAGGGATACGGGGAGAAGGGGGTGGGTGGGATTGAAGGATACAGGGAGAAGGTGGGTGGGATTACTTTATGGAAGAAGGGACTGGCTGTTTGGCCACAATGAGCGAGCAGTGTCAGACAGGGGCCGCTCCACCCCACACCCTCCAACAGACAACGCCACATCCCCACCCTCAGTTGGAATAGGCTGCCCTGCCCACACACCAGCTCTCCCTGCTACTTGTCACCCTGACCGCTCTACAGCTCCTGGCGGTCAGAGTCTCCCATCCTGCTGCTCCCTGCATGCCATCCCGACAAACCGTGCACGTCAAGGACAAACGGGACTGGAGATGCTGGGCGTCTCTGGGATGAGATACGAGTAGATCTTAAACTTGTCGCCCCAGCCCGTAAAAATCTCGCCTCGCGGTTCGGCCGCCTGTCTCGGCGATCGCCCACGTTGCCTTTCCCTCGGAATCGTTTACCCGATGCGACACGGGGGAGAGGGGTACAGTGACGCTGGTGGGGGGTGGGGGAGGGGCGACAGTCGGCTCTGCAAGGATTACGACATTTCACAAAGACATCCCGTTGCTTCTCGCTCTGCGTTTTTAAAGTTTTGAGGAAAAAGTTTTGACTCACTGCGAACTTGGCGAGGATGTAGGCACCGGCCCCAACTCCCACCCCGATAATACTTCGGAAACTACAGGAGGGAGGAGAGAGAGAGAGAGTGTGTGAGTGAGGGCAAGGTGTGTATAGGAATAGAGTGTGTATGTATGTGTGTGAGAGAGAGGGACAGTCAGTCAGTGGAGCACTCAGAGGAGGAGAGCTCTCAGCGGCCCCTACGGCCATCCAGGAGGGTCACGCCCCCTGCAGCCAGGGGTCTGGCTGTCGTTTAAAAAAATGGCGCCATCACCTGCCCTCATCAGCTGACACCGCAATCGCCACTCTCATGTCTGCCCCCTGCCGCCAACTTGCTCAATGGCCGGCCACCAAGTAATCACGTTTGGCCGACCATTCCCGACCCCACCGAACGGCAATGCCGCCCACTTCAGGGTCCACTGCTGAGACACGCACCGTGAACATTCTGCCCAGAGACTGAGAGATAGAGAGGGTAAGAGACAAAGAGAGGGTGTGAGAGAGAGAGAGAGAGGGTGTGAGTGAGAGAGGGTGGGAGTGAGACAGGGTGAGAGATTGAGTGAGGGCAAGAGAAATAGAGAGTGACTGAGAGAGTGCGAGAAAGACAGAGAGGCTAAGGGAGGTAGAGAAGGTGAGAGAGAGACAGAGATAGAGGGTGACAGCGAGATGGGGCAAATGAGAAAGAGGGCAGGAGACAGAAGGTGAGAGAAAGGTTGAGAGAGAGAGGAGAGTCAGTGAAAGAGTAGGTTACAGTGAGGGGGTGAGAGGACAAGAGAGAGGGTGAGACAGTGAGAGAGAGAGAGAGAGAGTAAGAAGGCGAGAGAGGGTGGCAGAAAAGAAGAGAGAGTAAAAGAGAGAGTGAGAGAGGAGATGAGAGACAGTGAGTGACGTCAACAGAGCGAGAGGCTGAGAAGG
Source organism: Heterodontus francisci (assembly GCF_036365525.1). Lineage (NCBI taxonomy): Eukaryota > Metazoa > Chordata > Chondrichthyes > Heterodontiformes > Heterodontidae > Heterodontus > Heterodontus francisci. The sequence continues at coordinate 15,258,242 of NC_090404.1, forward strand.
TGAGAGACTATTGCCAAAAAAGTAGTAAACCTGAGGACTGGGAGAATTTTAGAATTTAGCAGAGGAGGACCAAGAAACTGATAAAGAAAGAGAAAATTGAATATGAAAGTAAACTGGCACGAAACATAAAAACAGACTGTAAAAGGTTCTCTAGGTATGTAAAAAGGAAAAGATTAGCAAAGACAAATGTGGGCCCATTTCAGGCATAGATGGGAATTTTTAATGGGGTATAAGGAAATGGCAGAGAGATTAAACAAATATTTTGTGTCTGTCTTCAAGGAGGAAGATACAAAAAACCTCCCAGAAATACCGAACAACCAAGGGACTAGTGAGAATGAGGAACTAAAAAGAAATTAGTATTAGTAAAAAGGTAATACTGGAAAAATCAATGGGACTGAAAGTTGATAAATCCCCTGGATTTGATGATCTACATCGCACAGTGTTGAAAGAGGTGGCTGTAGAGATAGTGGATGCATTTGTAGTCATCTTCCAAAGTTCTATAGATTCTGGAACAGTTCCTGCAGATTGGAAGGTAGCAAATGCAACCCCACTATTTAAGAAAGGAGGGAGAGAGAGAGAGAAAACAGGGAACTACAGACCTGTTAGCCTGACATCAGTTGTAGGGAAAATGCTAGAATCCATTATAAAGGATGTGATAACTGGACACTTAGAAAATAATGGTAGGATTGGGCAGAGTCAACATGGATTCATGAAAGGGAAATCATGTTGAACAAACCTTTTTGAGGATGTAACGAGCAAAATAGATAAGGGGGAACCAGTGGATATGGTGTAGTTGGATTTTCAGAAGGCTTTCGATAAGGCCCCACACAAGAGATTAGTAAACAAAATTAGAGCACATGGGATTGGGGGTAATATACTGGCATGGATTGAGAATTGGTTAACAGACAGAAAGCAGAGAGTAGGAATAAACGGGTCATTCTCGCGTTGGCAGACTGTGACTAGTGGGGATCAGTGCTTGGGCCCCAGCTGCTCACAATCTATATCAATGATTTGGATGTTGGGACCAAATGTAATATTTCCAAGTTCGCTGATGACACAAAACTAGGTGGGAATGTGTGTTGTGAGGAGGATGCAAAGTGGCTTCAAGGGGATTTAGACAGACTTAGTGAGTGGGCAAGCACATGGCAGATGGAATATACTGTGGAAAAATGTGAGGCTATCCACTTTGGTAGGAGAAACAGAAAGGCAGAGTATTTCTTAAATGGTGAGAGGTTGGGAAGTGTTGATCTCCAAAGGGACCTGGGTGTCCTTGTTCATGAGTCACTGAAAGCTAGCCTGCAGGTGCAGGAGGCAATTAGGAAGACAGATGGTATGCTGGCCTTTATCGCAACAGGAGTAAAGATGTGTGGCTTAAAATGTATAAAACATTGGTGAGACCGCACCTGGAGTATTGTGTACAGTTTTGGTCTCCTTATCTAAGGAAGGATACATTTGCCATAGAGGGAGCACAACGGAGGTTCACCGGAATAATCCCTGGGATGGTGGGATTGTCTTATGAGGAGAGGTTGTGGAAACTGGGCCTGTATTCTCTAGAGTTTCGAAGAATGAGAGGTGATCTCATTGAAACTAACAAAACTCTTACAGGGTTCGACAGGGTTGATGCAGGAAGGATATTTCCCCTGGCTGGGTGTCCAGAACTGGGGACACAGTCTCAGAATAAGGGGCAGGACATTTAGGACTGAGATGAGGAGGAATTTCTTCACTCAGAGGGTGGTGAATCCCTGGAATTCTCTACCCCAGAGGGCTGTGGAGGCTCAGTCATCGAGTATGTTCAAGATAGAGATCGATAGATTTCTAGACATTAAAGATATCAGGGGATATGGGGATCGTGCGGGAAAATGGCGTTGAGATAGAAGATCAGCCATGATCTAGTTGAATGGCGGAGCAGGCTGGAGGGGCCGAATGGCCTACTCCTACTCCTATTTCCTATGTTTCTATGTTCCTAGGAGAGAGACTGAGAGAACGCAAGAGGGTGACAGAAGGAGAGAGAGAGAGAGAAGGTAACAGAGAGTGAGAGAGGCTGAGAGGGTGAAATAGAGACAGCGAGAGTGGGTAAGAGGGCGAGAGAGAGAGAGAGAGAGAGACAGAGTGAGGCACAAGGCGACAGAGTGAGGGAGGCAGGGTGCAAAAGAGAGAGAGAGAGAGAGAGAGACTAGAGTAGCTGATTCAGCTGTGGGCTGGGCGGTGTGGAGGAGACTGTAATTAATCCCAGCACAGCCTGGGTTAGAGAAGGCCACAGGAAATATCAGCCAGTGTCCCAGCTCCTGACCACCACTGAACCAACGACAGCTGACCCCTGACAGAACGAGTAATAACTTACCGCAACGGAACAGGATTTTCACAGGGATAAGGCCCTCAACGTTCGAAGTGTTGCCTGTGGCTTGGTGGGTCTCACTCTAGCCTCCGTGTAAGAAGGCCGTGGGGTTTTTGAGCCCCCCCCCGATCTAGAGGCTCGAGCTCCATACCTCTCCTGGCGCTGAGCAAGCGCTGCACTGTTGGAGGTGCCATCTTTCCGCCGAGACGTTAAACCAGGGGCCCCCGTCTGCCCTCTCAGACGGCCATAAAAGATCCCATGGCCCCTATTGAATGAAAAGCCTGGGCGGGGGAGCGGGTGTGGGAGTTCTCCCTGCAACCAAAATTTATCGCTCCGACCAACATTGCTGAACCAGATGACCTGGCCATTATCGCAGTGCTGTTCGTGGGATCTTGCTGTGCGCCAGTTATCTGTCACGCTTCATTTTTATTCAGTCTTTCAAGGGACATGGGCGTCACTGGCAAGGCCAGCGTTTGTTGCCAATCCCCAATTGCCCTTGGGGCCAGTTAAGAGTCAGCCACATTGCTGTGGGTCTGGAGTCACATGTAGGCCAGACCGGGTAAGGAAGGCAGATTTCCTTCCCTAAAGGACATCAGTGAACCAGGTGGGGTTTTTTACAACAATCGATGAGAGTTTCATGTTCACCATTACTGAGACCAGCTTTCAATTCCAGATTTATATTAATTAATTGAATTTATTAATCTATTGAATTTAAATTCCACCCGCTGTCGTGATTCTGTGTTCAGTGAAGACCCAGCGTGTTTCAGACACTTACAGTGAAGGGCAGGCAGACACTTACTTGAAATATTGAAGGACACAGGGCAGCATATCACACAGTTGTTCCATTGACGGGTACTGGTACCTGCGGAGCAGCAGACACTCATCAGAGCAAGTTCCAACACTTTATGTCCCCTTTATTGTCCCAATCAAACACTCCCAGGACAGGTACAGGGCAGGGTTAGATACAGAGTAAAGCTCCCTCGACACTGTCCCCATCAAACACTCCCAGGACAGGTACAGCACGGGGTTAGATACAGAGTAAAGCTCCCTCTACACTGTCCCCATCAAACACTCCCCAGGACAGGCACAGCACGGGGGTTAGATACAGAGTAAAGCTCCCTCTACACTGTCCCCATCAAACACTCCCAGGACAGGTACAGCACGGGGGTTAGATACAGAGTAAAGCTCCCTCTACACTGTCCCCATCAAATACTCCCAGGACAGGTACAGCACGGGGGCGGCCGACTCCGGGGACGGTCCGGCGGGCGGAGGAGTAGCCGAAACCCCCGGGACGTCCCTCACTGCGGGTGGCGAGGGGGCTCGGGAGTGCGGAGCGATCCCGGCCGAGCTGACCCCCGCTCGGCCGGAACTGCTCATCGGACCCAGGCCCCGAAACCCTCCTCGGGAGCCGGTCCCGCACAACCCGAGCCGCCTCTCGGAAATGCCCTCCGTGCCATTCCAATCGGCGCGGAGGGGTTTCCTGTACGGGCTGCTCCTGCACACTCTCCACTTCCTCGCCCTCGTCAGCCGGCCGGACACGCCCTGGCGGTCCGCGTTGCCATCTGGCGGCGAGGGGAAACCCCGATGGAGGTCTCTCTACGCGGGAGTCTTCCCCCTTTACATCGGGGACCTGGGGTGGAGGGTGCTGCACAGAGCAGTCCCGTGCAATAGGCTTTTAAGTAGGTTCACGGACTCCCAGGCCACCTGTACTTTCTGCGGCCTGGACGAGTCCGTGTTCCACATTTATACGGAGTGTGCGAGGTTGCAGCCCCTATTTGAGTATCTGAAGGGGCTGCTCCTCAAATTCTGGCTGCACTTCAGTCCCACGCTCCTGATCTTTGGGCACCCGGTGCGGAGGGGCTTGGGCCGGGAGGAGGATCTCCTCGTCGGTCTGCTCCTGGGCCTGGCCAAGGTGGCAATTCACAGGTCCAGGTTGCGGGCCGTCGGGGGGTCCGTCCTCCCCGGTTGCCTGCCCCTCTTCCGCGGTTACGTTCGCGCCCGGGTGTCCCTGGAAAAGGAGCATGCGGTGTCCGCCGGTACGCTTGAGGCCTTCCGCGACCGGTGGGCACCGCAGGGACTGGAGTGCATCGTCAACGCCGAGAATGGCATTTTAATTTGAGTTTTTTGTTTATTTATCTGGTTTTAATAAAGTTATTTTAAAAATATAAGTGTGTATATAAAGGGGGCCTGAGGAATAAAGGCCCCCTCGACATATAAAATATATATAATGGGGGCCTGAGGAATAAAGGCCCCCTCGAGAAAAGGAAAAAAAAAGAAGAAAAAAAAACGGGGATAAAAAAAAACGGGGATAAAAAAAAACGGAGTTAGATACAGAGTAAAGCTCCCTCTACACTGTCCCCATCAAACACTCCCAGGACAGGTACAGCACGGGGATTGGCTCCTCTCTGATTGGGAATACTGAGTGCTGAGTGCCTCAACGAGGTGCAGCTGACAGTGCTGCAGTCGGTTGCTGGAGGTGCTGCTGGAGAGGGAGAGCTGAGGAGGGAACTGGAAAAAACCTTTCAACAACTTTTGCTGCAGAGGAGGAAAGACTTTGAAAAAGGCTGTATTTCGAGGTGGGTGTCGAGCACCAAACTTTCATTTCATTTGGACTGTTGTGGGAGGTGGAAGAGGCCAGAAGAACAAGGGGTGGGGGCTGTACAATTCTGCAGGAGCTGTGCAGTTGCACTAAAGTTGCAGGGAAGCTCCCTCCCCACCCCAATTGCCCAGCCTGAGTCAGCTGAAGCTGCCTGGCTAATAGAGACATAAGGATCGAACTAGAGCCTGGGCAGCTTTCGGCTGACCCAGGTGAAGACCCCTCCCACAACCAGAAGACCGGAAGACCAGAAGTGTTACAGTGCTCTGAGTACCACCCTTTAAGGGGAAAAAAAGCAAAGTCATCGCTTGCAGCCTGTCTTTCCCCTTTCCTGTGTACCCTCAGCCTCTCCCCAAACCTACTAGTTGGTTTCTTTGTTTGTTTGTTTGCTTACCTGCAATTTGGGGGTGGGTTTGGCTCTTGAGCCATGGCAAGCCCATCATCACCGGTGGCGGGGCCTTCTCATACCTATGCGGCTGTAGCCTCTGTGGCCACCCGTGTGACCCCGTCACCTTTTAAATTCATTACTTCAAGCCATGGGGTAAAGAGCTACCCCCACCCCAATATGTCTATAGAGGCCTGTGTAAAGGCAATGGCCAAGGTTGTCGGCCCCTCGGCCATTGTGGCAGCCTCAGAAATGTATGGGAAGTCTGTGTTCTTCCTGAAGACCGAGCGGGCGGTGTCCCTGGCTCTGAATAAAGGGCTCACTGTGGGTGGGACTTTCCTGCCGGTGGACCCTCTAGGGGCCACTGCGCAGCGGTTAATGTTATCAAACGTCCCGCCCTTTATTCCCAGTGAGCTCCTCCTTCCCCACCTGCACCACATGGGGGAGGTGAGGTCGGGGATCACCCCAGTCCGGCTTGGTCTTCGGGAGCACAGCCTCCAACATGTCTACTCCTTCCGCCGCTAGGTATTTATGCAGCTGGCGCGGGAGGAGGACTCGGATGGCCAATTTAATTTGGAGTTCCAGGGGACGGCCTACCGCGTCTTTTGGACCTCGGACGGGGCGCGGTGCCACGTCTGCAAGGGGGTGGGGCATGTTCGTAAGAACTGCCCCAACCTCCCGGCCGCCAGCTCCACCTCGGCGGCCCAGGGTCCTCCCACTCCCCCCACACATCCAACAGACACCGCTCAGTCGATTCCGGAGGCTGTGGTTTTCACAGCCTCCAGCGGGGAGGAGAGTGCCCATCCGAGTGGAAGGAAGACGCGGAGGCAAAAGAAACATCAAGAGGCGCGTCCCCTGGACACATTGAAACAACCCGAACCTGAGCTCAGCCCAAAGCCCGTTCTCACGGAATCCACCTGTCCCAGGGCTGGGCTCAGGCCCAGGGTGACCAAAAAAAAGGAGGGTGCGGAGGCGGAGGCCTCTGATGACATGGAGGTCTCTGAGCCTCTGCGCCCTAGTGCGAAAAGGAGGAGAAGGCACCCCTCCACAGAGGTAACGAGGGGCCCTGAGGCGCAGGGCCCATCTGTTGGAGGGGAGCTGTCTCCTGTTTCGGGTCCCCAGGTTTCCCCTACCGCCACCACCAAGGCTACAAAGTCCAGGCAGGAGCACCCTATTCCTCAGGATGGAGGGGAGGGGAAGGCCCCGGTACTTGAAGCCCCTCCTGAAGGAGTAAGTTGGGCCCTTCTTGTGGTGGGGGAGCCTGGGGACGCCGCCCATTCTGCCACTGCTACTGGGTCGGATGCCCTGAGTGAAGGGGAGGGTGAGGCCCCAGAGGGTCGGACCTCCCAGCCGGAGTCCACCGCCAACATGGAGACACCTGACCCGGTTATAACCGAGAATGCTGCACCATCTGCTGGGCCTGTGGGTGCTGGCGGAGCGGGAGATGGCCTCCTCTCGCCGCCTCCGGTCTCGGCTCCGGCTGGATTTCCGGAGTCGGGAACTTCTGTCTCCCCTGGACCACTCATTGGCCTGGGGACGGAGGTGGAGGGGGGTCCTGAACTGCTGGCGCCCACAGGCTCCAGTTTCACAGTAGAACCCAGAGAGGACTCCTCCGCCATCAATCCTGGGGGTGGGATCGTGACGGAGGCAGGACCAGCTGGCGCGGCCGGGGCGTCCGCCCCACAGTGTGTGGTGGATGTGTCGGCCGCTGGCGGTGACGACCCGGAGGAGGATGGGGATTCGGTGCGGGGCACGAAGGATGATCTTGATTCCATCGCCAGTGAGGTGGTGGAGTCCCTCGTGCCTCCCACCGAATCTCCTCTCATCCCCACGGCGGAACTCCGGGATTTCCTCGCGGCTTGCAGGGGTTGCCGCGATAAAGTTCAGCTGGCCCTCGACCGTTGGTCGAATCTGGCGCTGATCATACAGTCCGTCCATGCCGCCCTTAAGATAGCGGGCAAGCAAGCGGTCGTGAAACTGGTTGAGAGGCACCGTTTTAATGTGTTCCTCAATGGGTTGCTGGGGGAGTGGAGGGCCAGGTGCACTTCCACTCCCTCCTCACAGTGAGGTGTTGGTGACGGGTTTTAAGTACCTTTGACATGAAGATAACCATAGCCAGCCTCAACATCAACGGCAGCAGAGGGGCTCACCGCAGATTTCACAATCTCTCAGTCCTTAGGGAAGGGAGATACGCGGTGAGCTTTCTGCAGGAAACCCACACCGTTCCGGGAGACGAAGCCACCTGGCTCCTGGAGTGGCAGGGTGGGGTCTACATGAGTCACCTCACCCCGATTTCCAGTGGGGTGGCGATCTTGTTGGCCCCGACTTTTCAGCCGGAGATCTTGGGGGTCAAGGAGCTAGTGCCGGGCCGCTTGCTCCACCTCGCCGTTCGCCTGGGTAGCGTGCCGCTCCACTTTGTGAACGTGTACGCGCCCAGGCCCAGCGCATTGCAAGCGCGCTTCTTTGAAGAAGTGTCCGCTCTCTTGAGCTCCATCGATAGCGGCGAGTGCATCATCATCGGGGGGGATTTTAACTGCACCCTCGAGGTGGGGGATCGCTCCGGTCCCCAGCGCGGCCAAGCATCGGTGGAGAAGTTGAGGGGACTGATCAGCTCCCTTAACTTGGTGGACGTCTGGCGGAATCTCCATCCCGACTCCAGCGCCTTCACGTGGAGGTCTGGAGGAGGGGGGTCGCGAATCGACCGCCTCTACATTTCGCAGGCGTACGTCTCCCGCGTTTCGGCGGCCTCCATGCGGCTGGTGCCGTGCTCGGACCACCACCTGGTGTGGGCGGAGTTTAGTCCGCTCCGCACGCGGGCGGGGTCCGCGTACTGGCACTTTAACAACCGGCTGCTGGAGGACGTGCGATTTCGGGACTCGTTCTGTCGATTCTGGGCCGACTGGAGAAGGAAGCAGGGGGGCTTCCCCTCCTTGAGGCTATGGTGGGATGTGGGCAAGACTCACATCCGCGTCTTCTGTCAGGAGTATGCGAAGGGGTCGACCAAGAGGCGGGAAGCCGAGATCGGGCGCCTTGAGAGGGAGGTGCTCGACTTGGAGTCCCGCCTCGGTCATGCCGTCGTGGACCCGGCCCTGTGGCAGGCGTACAAAGAGAAGAAGGGCGCGCTGAGGGACCTGCAGCTCATAGGGTCCCGAGGCGCCTACGTGAGGTCGCGGATCCAGATACTGGAAGATTTGGACCGCGCATCACCCTTCTTCTACTCGCTGGAAAAATGGCGGGGGGTCCGTAAGCAGCTCGTCGAGCTGCTGGCCGACGACGGATCCTCCATCACGGATCCGGAGGGAATGGGCCTCCTGGTCCGGACTTATTACAGTGCGTTGTTCTCTCCGGATCCGTCCAGCGAGGATGCGCGCAGAGTTTTGTGGGAGGACCTGCCGCAGGTCAGCCCGGAGGGCGCTGAAGGATTGGAGGCTCCGCTCACGTTGGTGGAGCTGACTGGCGCCCTCCACCAGCTCTCGAGGGGCAAATCCCCAGGGCTGGATGGGTTGACCGTGGAGTTCCTCAGGGCGTTCTGGGACGTCCTGGGGGACGATTACGCGCGGGTCCTGGGGGAAAGCCTGGCGACCGGGGACATGCCCCTCTCGTGGCGCAGGGCGGTCATCGTCCTGCTGCCGAAGAGGGGCGATCTCCGCCTGCTTAAAAACTGGCGTCCGGTCTCCCTCCTCAGCACGGATTATAAGATCTTTGCCCGGGCTATGTCTACCCGCCTGAGCTCCGTGCTGGCCCACATGATCCACCCCGACCAGTCCTACACGGTCCCGGGCCGGTCCATCCAGGACAACATCCACCTGGTCCGGGACCTGATCCATCTTTCCCAGAGGACTGGTCAGTCGGTCGCCTTTCTCTCCCTCGATCAGGAGAAGGCGTTCGACAGGGTGGATCACGATTACCTTTTCGGGACGCTGCGCGCTTTCGGACTCGGGCCGCATTTCGTGGCCCGGGTCCGACTTTTATACGCCGCCGCAGAGTGTCTCGTCAAAGTTAACGGGTCCTTGACGGCGCCCCTTCAATTTGGGAGAGGAGTGCGTCAGGGGTGCCCCATGTCCGGCCAATTGTATACCATCTGCGTGGAGCCCTTCCTGTGCCTGCTTCGCAGGAGGTTGACGGGATTGGCTCTGCGTGAGCCGGCCATGCGGGTCGTCCTCTCGGCTTACGCCGACGACGTGCTCCTCGCAATCACAGATCCCGTTGACTTGCGGAGGATGCGCGACTGCCAGCAGACCTTTTCTGCCGCGTCCTCCGCGAGGATCAATTGGGAGAAATGTTCCGGACTCCTGGTTGGTCAGTGGCGGGTGGACTCCCTGCCGGAGGAGATGACACCTTTTGCGTGGAGCACCACGCACCTCCTCTATCTGGGAGTCCACCTTAGCCCCGCTGAGGAAGCCTGGCCGGCAAACTGGCAGGAGTTGGAGGCGAAAGTCACCGCTCGGCTGGGGCGCTGGACAGGACTGCTCCGAGTGCTTTCCTACAGGGGCCGAGCGTTGGTCATAAACCAACTGGTGGCCTCCATGCTGTGGTACCAGTTGGTCACTTTGGCCCCGCCCCCTGTATTTGCCACCAAGATCCAGAAGAAACTCGTCGATTTCTTCTGGGGCAAGAGGAAACACTGGGTCTCTGCCGCGGTCCTGAGTCTCCCGATCGAGGAGGGCGGTCAGTCGCTGGTGTGCGTCCGCACCCAGGCTGCGACTATCCGCCTTCGGACCCTGCAGAGATAACTGTACGTCGAGCGTCCTCCCAGATGGTGTGCGCTGGCGACGTATTTTTTCCGCCAGTGTCACTGCCTTCAAGACGACACGCAGCTCCCGGTGGAGTCCGTTAGCCACGCCTCTCTGAGGGAGTTGCCTGTCTTTTACCGGGATCTTTTCCGAGTCTGGAACATGGTCGCCTCCAGTCAGGGCGCTCCCCCGCCGGCGGAGGAGAGCGCCTCGGCTGTCCGGGCGGCCGACTCCGGGGACGGTCCGGCGGGCGGAGGAGTAGCCGAAACCCCCGGGACGCCCCTCACTGCGGGTGGCGAGGGGGCTCGGGAGTGCGGAGCGATCCCGGCCGAGCTGACTCCCGCTCGGCCGGAACTGCTCATCGGACCCAGGCCCCGAAACCCTCCTCGGGAGCCGGTCCCGCACAACCCGAGCCGCCTCTCGGAAATGCCCTCCGTGCCATTCCAATCGGCGCGGAGGGGTTTCCTGTACGGGCTGCTCCTGCACACTCTCCACTTCCTCGCCCTCGTCAGCCGGCCGGACACTCCCTGGCGTTGCCATCTGGCGGCGAGGGGAAACCCCGATGGAGGTCTCTCTACGCGGGAGTCTTCCCCCTTTACATCGGGGACTTGGGATGGAGGGTGCTGCACAGAGCAGTCCCGTGCAATAGGCTTTTAAGTAGGTTCACGGACTCCCAGGCCACCTGTACTTTCTGCGGCCTGGACGAGTCCGTGTTCCACATTTATACGGAGTGTGCGAGGTTGCAGCCCCTCTTTGAGTATCTGAAGGGGCTGCTCCTCAAATTCTGGCTGCACTTCAGTCCCACACTCCTGATCTTTGGGCACCCGGTGCGGAGGGGCTTGGGCCGGGAGGAGGATCTCCTCGTCGGTCTGCTCCTGGGCCTGGCCAAGGTGGCAATTCACAGGTCCAGGTTGCGGGCCGTCGGGGGGTCCGTCCTCCCCGATTGCCTGCCCCTCTTCCGCGGTTACGTTCGCGCCCGGGTGTCCCTGGAAAAGGAGCATGCGGTGTCCGCCGGTACGCTTGAGGCCTTCCGCGACCGGTGGGCACCGCAGGGACTGGAGTGCATCGTCGACGCCGAGAATGGCATTTTAATTTGAGTTTTTTGTTTATTTATCTGGTTTTAATAAATTTATTTAAAAAATATAAGTGTGTATATAAAGGGGGCCTGAGGAATAAAGGCCCCCTCGACATAAAAAAAAACGGGGTTAGATACAGAGTAAAGCTCCTTCTACACTGTCCCATTAAATTTTCTCCTTCTGATGGTCTGCTTCACTCGCCACTGACTGGCCTCCTGTCTGGTGACTAGACTTCAGGGATGAGCCCAGTGAAAAAAAAAGTGGAAAAAAACAGATTAGATACAGAGTAAAGCTCCCCTACACTGACCCCATCAAATATTCCCAAGTGGCTGTTGAACAACGTTAGTTTATGAGTTTAAAGAATCCATTAAGGACCAAGGGGACAGGATTAAATGAGGTCCAATTTACCCCCTTTCTATCCTTCTCCCATCACCCAGGTGAGCCTTAGAATTACCGTGACTTTGAAGCCTGCTATATTTCTGGATTTAGGTCAGATGGCCTGATCTTCCTCAAGTGCTGGCCCAGTCCCTTTATCGGGCCCGAGGCCCACATTTGGCCTCATTGTCCTCAGGTGTTGGCCCAGCCCCTTCATCATCAGGCCTAGGCCCAGAATTGGCCTCATTTTCCTCAGGTGTTGGCCCAGCCCCTTCATCAGGCCTTAGGCCTAGAATTGGCCTCATTTTCCTCAGGTGTTGGCCCAGCCCCTTCATCAGGCCTTAGGCCTAGAATTGGCCTCATTTTCCTCAGTTGTAGGCCTGGAGAGGGCTGGGGAAATGAGGCTAAGGGCGGGGGGTGGGAGCTCTTACAGGGAGAGGGCACAGGGACGATGAATGGGAGAATGGGACAAAGGGAAGAACACTTTGAAAGAGAGGGCATGTGACAAATGTGGAAAGGGTAAGTGGGGCGAGGGGGGGGGAAATAGGACTGGTGAAGGCCCAGCTGTCACCCGCGTCTGTGCACTCACCCCGGGGGGAAAGAGGCGGCCCCCTCCTGCTGCCCGGGTGCATCGATGTGGCACACCACAAAATTCTTGGTGATCTCCAGCATGTCCTCAAACTTGAAGAGACTGTTGAAGCAGGTCTTATCTGAGGGGTGGAACGACGAGCATTAGACAGACGGCTTGGGTTAACACCCCCAGCCACCAGCACCCCCCCCCCCCCCCCCCCACCACTTATCGGGGACAGAGCTTTACGTACGGTTGAGGCCAACATCGTGGTAGGTGAGGATGGCCGGACGGTTCCCTTTGGGCGAGCCGTGGATGGTCACGTGCAGTGTCCCGTAGGGAGTCTCCACGTCGTACTCCTACAGGGAGAAAAGAGAGTGTAAGAGCAGACAAACAACAACAACAACTTACACTGGCACGGCGCCTTTAATATAAAACATTGAAGCGAAGAACAAAAAATTAACGGCACAGCGGGGGGGGCCATTGGGCCCATCACGTCCGTGCCAGCCAGTAAAGAGCTATCCAATCTTAATCCTAATCTCTGGTTCTGTCGCCCTGTAGGTTATGGCACTGCGAGTGAATATCCGAGTGTGTTTTTTTTAAAATGCCATGAGGGTTTCTGCCTCGACCGCCCTTTCAGGCAGTGAGTTCCAGACCCCCAAGGATCACCCTCTGGGTGAAAGAAATTCCTCCTCAACTCCCCGCTAAACCAATTACTTTACACAGCCACATCATACAGAGAGAAAGATCTGACGCCGAGACACATAAGGGGATATAAGGACAGGTGACCAAAAAGTTGGCGCAAAAAGGTGGATTTTCCGGAGCGTCTTAAAGGAGGAGAGAGAGAGAGGTAGAGGGACGGAGAGGTTCAGGGAGGGAATTCCAGAGCTCGGGGCCTAGGCAGCTGAAGGCACGGCCGCCAGTGGTGGAGAGATTGAGATCGGGGGATGCTCGAGAGGCCGGAATTAGAGGAGGGCGGAGATCTCGGAGGGTCGCATCAGGCGAGGACATGAGGATCAGGAGGGTCACCATTCAGCCCCTCGAGTCAGCTCCGCCATTCAGTCAGATCCTGCCCTTTGTATTGTTCTTTCATGGTAGATGGGCGTGGCTGGTAAGCATTGGTTGCCCATCCCTCATCGCCCTTGAGCATGTGAGCGGCTCGCTTGGCCATTTCAGAGGGCCGTGCTGAGTCCATCACACTGCCGTGGAGTCACACGTCGGCCAGACCGAGTGAGGACGGCAGATTTCCTTCCCTAAAAGGACATCAGTGAGCCAGATGGGTTTTTATGACACGCGATGAGAGTTTCGAAACACCCCGTTACCAAGACTAGCTTTCAATTCGAGATTTTGTTTTTACATTGATTGAATTTATTAGCTAATTGAATTTAAATTGCACCAGCCGCCATCGTGGGATTTGAACCCACGTCCCCGGGACATTAGCCTGGGCCTCTGGATTACTGACCCAGGGACATGACCACTACACCACCGTGTCTCCTTATTGGGATTGGAGCTCCCTTTACCCCGCCTTTGATCTCGGACCCACTTTCTGAAGTGTGGTCACCGTTGCCGTGCAGGAAACACAGTGGCCAATTTGTGCACAGCAAGATCCCACAAATAGCAGTGTGATAATGACCAGACAGTCCGTTTTTTTTTTAACTGATGTTGATTGAGGAGTAAATATTGACCGGGACACCGGGGACAACGCCCCTGCTATTCTTCAGACGAGTGGCCGTGGGGTCTTTTACGTCTGCCGTGGAGGCCAAACGGGACCCTCAGTTTAACGTCTCATCCAAAAATGCAGGGGTGGGAGAGGGAGGAGCAGAGGAAGGACGAGGAAGAGCGGCTAGGAGAGGGAGAGAGAGGGAGTGAGAGACAAGAAGGGAGTGAGAGATAGAGAGGTAGAGGAAAGGAGAGAGAGGAGGAAAGGCTGTGAGAGGGAGATAGCAGAGGGAAGGGAGAGAAAGGAGAGAGAGAGGCCGAAGGGGAGCGAAGAAGGGACAGAGGGAGAGGGTAAAGGTTAGAAGGTGGGGGGGAGAGAGAGAGAGAGCAGGGGAGAGAAACCGCAAAAGAAGAAGGTTGAAGAGAGAAAGATAGAGAAAAGTAGGGAGAGGGAGCGAGAAGGACAGTCTGAGAGAGACAGGCAGAGATCAAAGGATAAGAGGAATAGAGAAAAGGATGTGAAGAGAAAAAGAGATAGAGGAAGATAGAGAGGTAGAGAGAGATAGAGAAGGGGGGAGTTGGAAAGTTAGATGGTGTAGGGAAAGGGTGAGGCAGAGTCTGTCACTGTATGTCTCCCTCTCCCTCTCTCCAACTGTCTCTGACTCTCTCTCTGTCTCTCTCTCTCTCCAACTCTCTGTTTTCCTCTGTCTTTGTCAGTCCCTGTCACACTCTCTGTCTCTCTGCCTCTCTCTGTTTGCTTCTCTTAGTCTCCCTCTGTCCCTTGCTGTCTTTCTCACTGCCCCTCTCTCCCTCTCTCTCTCGCTCTCCAGCAATGAAGATCTGCTCCATCTGGCAGCCTCCCTCTCTAGGGAATACCAGCCTCCTCGACAGTCAATTAACTGCTCCCAACCCCCGGCCACCTGCCCCCAGATCCTCAGCCACAGATTCCAGCCTACGACCTCTAACCATCCCCCACCCATCCCCCGACGATGGGGCACGGGGCCTGTCCGGCTCAAGGATTCCCAAGGTTATCCGGGAGGAGACGGGAGAATCACAGTCAAAGCCTGCGCACCGTGATGGTTCCCCCCAGTGAAGCTGGAACCCCAGCTCAGTCCCGGAAGACAAGTCCAGAATGAACGGCGGAGGGTGAGGGTGGGGAAGGTGGCGGAGAACGAGGGCAGCTTGCGTGACCCTCAACGGATCCGCGTGCCGATTCAAACTCACCCCTGCCCAGCGTTCCAGCATTTCGGAGGTCAGGCCAAACCGGAATTACGAGGACAGAAATGTTGCGGCTCCTCAGTCCCTGCCTCCCTGGGAGATCCTGTTGCCGGGGAGATTTCGATGCAGTCACTCTCTCTCTCTCTCTCTCTCTCCCTCATGCACACACACACTGGATTAATAAGCCAGCCCGAGTCTCTCCTCACTACATCCCCTACCCTGCACCCTCCCCCTACCCCCGCCCCCACCTTTCTCCTTGCTCCTGATTGGTTCAAGCACTGACCATCAGCAGGCCCTGTGATTGGCCCGGTTGTGTGGCCAGGATTGCCCAGCCTATCGGAACAGGCCTCGGGACGCGACTTCTCCCCTCCCGACTTAATCCCTTGCAGGCCCCAGGGACAGGACGCGCTTGAGGCAAGCAGAGACCTTTCCCCCCCCCCCCCCCCCCCACCCCCCACGGGCCAGTTTTAGAAGAAGAGCAGCCGCAGATTTCCTCCACCCCCGGTGTCCTGAGGCCCAATATATATATTCATCCCATTGCCGTTTGTGGGATCTTGCTGTGCATGAATCGGCCACTGCGTTCCCCCCTACAATACCGCTTGAAAACAGAGGTACCCTCCCCCGGCCGCCAAGTGCTTTCAGACATCCCGAGGTCGGGACAGGCGCCACAGAAATGCGGCTCCTTTCTAGTCTAAGCAGTCAGGATCGACGCGTGACTCCAGTTCCAGCCCCACGCGGCTGAACCCCTGACATCCCTCTGAAGTGTCCCGAGCGGAGGCAACTCAGTTGTGCAGGAGCAGCCGCCTGCGGAGGCCCACCACCACCGCCACGTCGGGGCAACTGGGGGGAACATGGCCCCTCAGCATATTTGACAAGCCCATGAGGGAGCCACACAGGAGACTGGGCTGCGGTGCCGCTCCTGGACTGTGGGCCCTCTCCCACATCGTACTGTCACCCAAAACTCTGCCCATTCAAACCCTTGAGCCAGCTGTGGATGCTTGGGCCTTCACTAGGCCCAAAACCTGGACAAGGCCCTCCAGCCTGACGCCACCACCCAGCAGTAATGGAGCCAGTTTTGTGGGGGCGAGAGGGCGGCTGGTGACACGTCACGCCCCCTCCCCCTCCAATTTTGGGCCTATTTTGTGTCCGAGAATCCGGTCAAAAAAATAAGACGACAAGTAGTTTTGCCACTCAAATTCTGAAATTCCGATTGCGTGACGGTTTCGAGGAAATTAGAAGTTGGAAAGCGGGCCCCAGTCATATATGGAGGAGGGAAAGGAGTCCCAAATTTAAACTCTGACTGCGGAAGTCAGTGTTTTGACGGCCACTTCCCACCCATCTCGAAATGCACCTTGAGCGCCGATGAATTATTTTCTCAAATTCACTCGTGTTCAAAGTTACGAGCGGATTTGATCGAGTAGATAGGGAAGATCTGTTTCCACTGGCGGGTCAAGGACGGATTTAAGATCATAGAATTACAGAAGGAGGCCATTCAGCCCAGCGTGCCTGTGCTGGCTCGGTGGGGATCCCGCTCCCCTGCTTTTTCCCCGCCGCCTTGTAACTTTTTCATCCTCAATCAGGAGGAGATCTAAAGAGGAGATGCGGAGAATTTTCTTTTTTAAACACAGTGAGCCTGAAGCGGACCGCTTACCAGTAACTTTCCAAAGGAATTGGATAAATACTCTAAAAGGAAAAAAGAATTGCTGGGCTAATGGGGAAAGAGTGGGGGGCGGGGAGTGGTGCGGGAACGGGACTAACTAAGGCAGGTTGAGAGAACTGGCTGCGATCAGCAACTCGGCACGGACTGGGTGTTGTTGAGGGGGGGTGGGGAAGGGATGGAATCTATGTGTGTGGGGCTCAGTACCACCAAAGGGGAAGCTGTTTACACTTTTATGTAACCTTAACGTCAAAGGATTAGTGAAGAAAATGATAATAATCCTGCCTCATGTCAGCATTCCAATATCCAGCTGTTGCCGGGCAACCGGAGATCAGCCACCATTTTGAACAAGGCCCCAAAGCCTCCGAGATCCTGAAGTAATGAAATCTCGGCAGGTGCCCGGATCGCTGAGTAACTGAAAGGTTTTATTTGAGTGAAATGCCATTTCGCTGACAATCTTTGTTTCTGTTTCCCCCCGCCACTGCCCCCACCCCTCCTCCGAGCCCTGCCCCCCCCCCCCCGGGGCTGCTTAAGATGTCTAAAGGCGAAAACAGGCTGGGGCTCTTTTCTCCAGAAAAGAGAAGGCCGAGGGGTTGACCTGAAAGAGGTCTTTAAGATTTATGAAGGCGTTCAGTATAGATGAGCTTAAGGGGAAGCTGGATAAACACGAGGGCGAGAGGCAGAGAAGGATATGTTGCTGGAATGGGATTAAGTAGGGTTGGGAGGAGGCACATGCGGAGCACAAACACCAGCACAGACCAGTTGGGCCGAATGGCCTGTTTCTATGCTGCAAATACCATTCGATGTAGCCTCTGGGAAGCTCATCTTCCCCCTCCGATTCTTTCACTGACCACCTTGAACCTGTGTCCTCTGGTTACTGACCGCTGGAAACAGGGAACAGTTTCTCCGTACTTACACCATCAAAACCCTTCAGGACTTTAAACACCTTGATTAAAAAGAAATGCGAGTCTGTCTGTCTTTCCGTCTCAATTGCGAAAATTTTCTTTCCCGTTGTTGGCCTGTTATCCCTTAGTCAACAACTATAAGCAGTGATTAGGGTGCTGTGGGATGCCTCTCCATCCCTCTTTCCCGTCTCCATTCCATTCTCGGTCTCAAACACAGGACTGGCCGACTGTCGGCCAAGACAGGGACAGTAAGCAGAACTCTATCCCCCGCCCCAGAAGAAAATCCACCCACCCTCGCCCAGACACTCACACCTCGGAGGGCAGACATTCCATTGGATGAAGCAGATGGGCAACTGCAACGACCTCGCCCAGTTTCCAAGGTCAAATGTCATTGCGAATGTCATGAAGGATGGGAGAGAGGGAGCGGCTTGTTCCCAACAGATAGCGCTAAACCTCTCACCCACCTCTACCCAGTTACAGTCAGACACAGGGCAGCCTGTTCCTATCAGAGGGGATTCACCCTCTCACCCACCTCTTCCCAGTTACAGTCAGACACCGGGCAGCCTGTTCCTATCAGATAGGATTCACCCTCTCACCCACCTCTTCCCAGTTACAGTCAGACACAGGGCAGCCTGTTCCTATCAGATAGGATTCACCCTCTCACCCACCTCTTCCCAGTTACAGTCAGACACAGGGCAGCCTGTTCCTATCAGAGAGGATTCACCCTCTCACCCAACACTTCCCAGTTACAGTCAGACACCAGGCAGCCTGTTCCTATCAGATAGGATTAACCCTCTCACCCACCTCTTCCCAGTTACAGTCAGACACCGGGCAGCCTGTTCCTATCAGATAGGATTCACCCTCTCACCCACCTCTTCCCAGTTACAGTCAGACACCGGGCAGCCTGTTCCTATCAGATAGGATTCACCCTCTCACCCACCTCTTCCCAGTTACAGTCAGACACAGGGCAGCCTGTTCCTATCAGATAGGATTCACCCTCTCACCCACCTCTTCCCAGTTACAGTCAGACACAGGGCAGCCTGTTCCTATCAGAGAGGATTCACCCTCTCACCCAACACTTCCCAGTTACAGTCAGACACCAGGCAGCCTGTTCCTATCAGATAGGATTAACCCTCTCACCCACCTCTTCGCAATTACAGTCAGACACAGGGCAGCCTGTTCCTATCAGAGAGGATTCACCCTCTCACCCACCTCTTCCCAGTGACAGTCAGACACCAGGCAGCCTGTTCCTATCGGAGGGGACTCAATCTCTCACCCACCTCTTCCCAGTTACAGTCAGACGGGGATTAACCCTCTCACCCACCTCTTCCCAGTTACAGTCAGACACCAGGCAGCCTGTTCCTATTGGAGGGGATTAACCCTCTCACACACCTCTTCCCAGTCACAGTCAGACACCGGGCAGCCTGTTCGTATCATAGGGGAATAACCCTATCACCCACCTCTTCCCAGTTACAATCAGATACCGGGCAGCCTTTTCCTATCGGAGGGGATTAACCCTCTTACCCACCTCTTTGCAGTTACAGTCAGACACCGGGCAGCCTGTTCCTATCGGAGGGGATTCACCCTCTCACCCTCCTCTTCCCAGTTACACTCAGACAGCGGGCAGCCTGTTCCTATGGGAGGGGATTCACCCTCTCGCCCACCTCTTCCCAGTTACAGTCAGACACCGGGCAGCCTGTTCCTATCGGAGGGGATTCACCCTCTCACCCACTTCGTCCCAGTTACAGTCAGACAGCGGGCGGCCTGTTCCTATCAGAGGGGATTCACCCTCTCACCCACCTTTTCCCAGTGACAGTCAGACACCGGGCAGCCTGTTCCTATCAGAGAGGATTCACCCTCTCACCCACCTCTTCCCAGTGACAGTCAGACACCGGGCAGCCTGTTCCTATCAGAGGGGATTAACCCTCTCACCCACCTCTTCCCAGTGACAGTCAGACACCGGGCAGCCTGTTCCTATCAGAGAGGATTCCCCCTCTCACCCACCTCTTCCCAGTTACAGTCAGACGTGGGGCAGCCTGTTCCTATCGGAGGGGATTCACCCTCTCACCCACCTCTTCCCAGTTACAGTCAGACACCGGGCAGCCTGTTCCTATTGGAGGGGATTCACTCTCTCACCCACCTCTTCCCAGTTGCAGTCAGACGGGGATTAACCCTCTCACCCACCTCTTCCCAGTTACAGTCAGACACCAGGCAGCCTGTTCCTATCGGAGGGGATTAACCCTCTCACCCACCTCTTCCCAGTGACAGTCAGACACCGGGCAGCCTGTTCCTATCAGAGAGGATTCCCCCTCTCACCCACCTCTTCCCAGTTACAGTCAGACGTGGGGCAGCCTGTTCCTATCGGAGGGGATTCACCCTCTCACCCACCTCTTCCCAGTTACAGTCAGACACCGGGCAGCCTGTTCCTATTGGAGGGGATTCACTCTCTCACCCACCTCTTCCCAGTTGCAGTCAGACGGGGATTAACCCTCTCACCCACCTCTTCCCAGTCACAGTCAGACACCAGGTAGCTTGTTCCTAGGGGAGTGGATTAACCCACTTCTTCCCAGTTACAGTCAGACACCGGGCAGCCTGTTCCTATCGGAGGGGAATAACCCTATCACCCACCTCTTCCCAGTTACAATCAGATACCGGGCAGCCTTTTCCTATCGGAGGGGATTAACCCTCTCACCCACCTCTTCGCAGTTACAGTCAGACACCGGGCAGCCTGTTCCTATCGGAGGGGATTCACCCTCTCACCCTCCTCTTCCCAGTTACACTCAGACAGCGGGCAGCCTGTTCCGATGGGAGGGGATTCACCCTCTCACCCACCTCTTCCCACTTACAGTCCGACACCGGGCGGCCTGTTCCTATCAGAGGGGATTCACCCTCTCACCCACCTTTTCCCAGTGACAGTCAGACACCGGGCAGCCTGTTCCTATCAGAGGGGATTAACCCTCTCACCCACCTCTTCCCAGTGACAGTCAGACACCGGGCAGCCTGTTCCTATCAGAGAGGATTCGCCCTCCTCTTCCCAGTGACAATCAGACACCGGGCAGCCTGTTCCGATCAGAGAGGATTCACCCTCTCACCCACCTCTTCCCAGTCACAGTCAGACACCGGGCAGCCTGTACCAATCATAGGGGATTAACCCTCTCACCCACCTCTTCCCAGTTACAGTCAGACACCAGGTAGCCTGTTCCTAGGGGAGTGGATTAACCCACTTCTTCCCAGTTACAGTCAGACACCGGGCAGCCTGTTCCTATCGGAGGGGATTAACCCTCTCACCCACCTCTTCGCAGTTACAGTCAGACAGCGGGCAGCCTGTTCCTATCGGAGGGGATTCACCCTCTCACCCACTTCGTCCCAGTTACAGTCAGACACCGGGCGGCCTGTTCCTATCAGAGGGGATTCATCCTCTCACCCACCTTTTCCCAGTGACAGTCAGACACCGGGCAGCCTGTTCCTATCAGAGGGGATTAACCCTCTCACCTACCTCTTCCCAGTGACAGTCGGACACCGGGCAGCCTGTTCCTATCAGAGAGGATTCAACCTCCTCTTCCCAGTGACAATCAGACACCGGGCAGACTGTTCCGATCAGAGAGGATTCACCCTCTCACCCACCATTTCCCAGTTACAGTCAGACACCGGGCAGCCTGTTCCTATCGGAGGGGATTCACCCTCTCACCCACCTCTTCCCAGTTACAGTCAGACACCGGGCAGCCTGTTCCTATCAGAGGGGATTCACCCTCTCACCCACCTCTTCCCAGTTACAGTCAGACACCGGGCAGCCTGTTCCTATCGGAGCGGATTAATCCTCGCACCCACCTCTTCCCAGTTACAGTCAGACACCGGGCAGCCTGTTCCTATCGGAGGGGATTCACCCTCTCACCCACCTCTTCCCCGTTACAGTCAGACACCAGGCAGCCTGTTCCTATCGGAGGGAATTCACCCTCTCACCCACCTCTTCCCACTTACAGTCAGACACTGGGCAGCCTGTTCCTATCAGAGAGAATTAACCCTCTCACCCACCTCTTCCCAGTTACAGTCAGACATGGGGCAGCCTGTTCCTATCGGAGGGGATTCACCCTCTCACCCACCTCTTCCCACTTACAGTCAGACACCGGGCAGCCTGTTCCCATCGGAGGGGATTCACCCTCTCACCCACTTCGTCCCAGTTACAGTCAGACACCGGGCAACCTGTTCCTATCGGAGGGGATTAACCCTCTCACCCACCTCTTCCCAGTTACAATCAGACACCGGGCAGCCTGTTCCTTTCAGAGGGGATTAACCCTCTCACCCACCTCTTCCCAGTGACAATCAGACACTGGGCAGCCTGTTCCTATCAGAGAGAATTAACCCTCTCACCCACCTCTTCCCAGTTACAGTCAGACACCGGGCAGCCTGTTCCTATCGGAGGGGATTCACCCTCTCACCCACTTCCTCCCAGTTACAGTCAGACACCGGGCCGCCTGTTCCTATCAGAGGGGATTCACCCTCTCACCCACCTCTTCCCACTTACTGGCAAATGGTTGTCAGTCTGGGACTGAGTTAGGGGCTGGAACTACAGGCCACTGTCTCCACCTGTCAACCTGTATGGCGTTCAGTGGCTGCAGGCCATCGGCCTGAGGTGGGCCTCGGAGGGCCCCGCTTGCCTCCTTAGGGCTGCGTGAACCTCTGCCTATCCCGCTTTGAGCCAGGCAGTCAATGGGGCCTGCTCACTGCTAACCTTTGACCCTCATGTCGCTGATGTGTTGGCCTTAGAAACAGCTTGCATTGAATCAGCACCACAGGACGTGCCAAGTCCCCCCTGGCAGCCAACGAGCTCCTGAATGTGAAGCACGGTCACTGTTGCCACGCGACCAGTGCGCCACTCAATTTGCGCACAGCAAGATCCCGCATCTAGCAGCACGATTAAATGGCCAGGCGGGGGCCCTCGGTCTGACGTCGCACGCGGGGGAAGGTGGACCCTCCGGCAGCGCGGCCCTCCCTCGGCAGTGGGTCTCGGTGGATGCAGAGACTCTGGACCGGGGAGTCGGAGCCGTGGCCTTCGGAGGCGGGAGCCGGAGGAGCGGCTGAAAACATCGAGGATAAATGTCGGCGCCGCGGGTGGGATTGGGGTGGGGAGGCGGAATGGGATCTGTTGCTCCGGCAACATGGCGCCGACCTTCGTGAAGGGCATTCATGCGCCCATTAGCGGTCAGGCAGGCTGCCCAGCCCACTGGAGCAGGCCAGGCAATGAATCAGCACTGAGTTAGCTCCCACTGTCTACAGGAAGCCAAGCACCGGGGGGGCGGGCCCGAGCTGGGTAGCTGGAGGCTCATAAACCATCGGAAAGAAAAGGCCGGCTTAAAGGGCCACACCATAAATCCACTGGTCTTTCAATGTTTGGCAACGCCACAGAGAACTGACAGACAGACTGCAATCGAGAACTCGGAGAATGGGCTTGTCAGCATTTCAGCATGATTCCCAGGCCAGCGGCTTTAACCCTTTCCCTCCCAGGCCACGGGCACTCGACCCTCACATGGACCCTACCCGTCGCCCGTCTGCTGCCCAGGCTGCTCTGTACCTCGAGTCCACTCACCCGCCTTAGCCCCAGTTCCCTAGATATACTTAGGCACCCAAGGCCTGTCAATCTCTGTCAGGCAGCTGACTGACCTTGCCCCCCCCCACCCCCCCCCCCCACCCCCAGCACTCACTGACCTCCGGGGCTGAGGGGGGGCAACTTTATACGGCTGCCCCTTGAGGGAGGGAATGATGGAGGGAGAGAGAGACAGAGGGGAGAGGGCGAGAGTCAGAGGAACTGGACAGAGAGAAGGGTGGGGTGAGGAAGCAGAAGAGAGGGAAGGAGAGAAAGAGGGAAAGAGGGAGAGAGAGTGAGATAAAGGAGGGAGGGGTGGGAGAAAGAGAGACAGTGGAAGGAGGGAGAGAGCAAGGGGGGAAAGAGGAGAGAGTTAACGGAGGGAGGTGAGAGAGAGACAGATAAGGGAGGGAGGGGAAGAGGGAGAGAGAGACAGACAGTGGAGGGGCAGGGAGGGGAGGGGGAGGGACAGGAGGAATTGGAGAGAGAGGAAGAGGGAGAGAGGGAATGAGAGAGAGAGATGTAAAGGAGGCAGAGAGAGAGAGACAGTAGAGGCAAGGAAAGAGGGGGAGGGAGGGGAAGAGGAAGAGACATAGGAAGGAGGGGAGAGTGAGAGAGGGAGGAGGGAAGAGAGAAAGAGAGGAGGGAAGGTAGTGGGGGAGTGCGAGAGAGGCTGGAGGAGAAGAGTGAGAGCGAGAGAGAGAAGGAAGAGACAGAAATCTGAGCCCTGAAAGCCTGCAGGATCCATAGCATTCCAGTGGGACAGCATTCCACATTTCCACTACCCTTGTTGTACAGAGACACTTCCCGATGTTGCATCTGAGATCGATTTGAGGATTGTACGGACAGGAACTCACCTGACCATGGTCCAGGAGTAGGGCAGCAGCAATGACAGCTTCCTAAAAAGCAAGCAGAGGACAGAGAGAGAGAGAGAGAGAGAGAGAGAGGGTCAGTTCGAGTCTGGCAACCTGTATACTCCCAGACCTGACCAGTCCATCACCGCTACACTGACCACTCAGTACAATCTCCCCCACACAGAAATCCTGCATCGCAAAACAGGACAGAGGTACCATTGGTCATGGGAATGGGGGGGGGGGGGGGGAGGGAGGAGGCCATTCAGCCCCTCAGGCCCTGTTCCGCCATCCAATAGCTGCTCTGTATCTCAACTCCATCTATCCACCTTGAAATCCGTAACCCTTAATAAGCCATCAACGCTTGGGCAGTGGGGAATCTTCGGAAATTCTCTTATCCCAGAGGGTTGTGAATGCTCAGTTGTTGAGTGTATTCAGGACTGAGATCGGATATGGGGATAGTGCGGGAAGGTGGAATTGAGGTAGAAAATCAGCCATGATCTTATTGAATGATGGAGTAGGCTCGAGGGGCTGAATGGCCCACTCGCAATCCTGCATCGCTTGTTTTTTTATACTTTCATGGGATGTGGGCGTCACTGGCCAGGCCAGCAATTATTGCCCATCCCTAATTGCCCTTGAGAAGGTGGTGATGAGCTGCCTTCTTGAACCGCTGCAGTCCATGTGAGGTAGGTACACCCACAGTGCTGTTAGGAAGGGAGTTCCAGGATTTTGACCCAGCGACAGTGAAGGAACGGCGATATAGTTCCAAGACAGGATGGTGTGTGACTTGGAGGGGAACTTGCAGGTGGTGGTGTTCCCATGTATTTGCTGCCCTTGTCCTTCTAGTTGGTAGAGGTCGCGGGTTTGGAAGGTGCTGTCGAAGGAGCCTTGGTGCATTGCTGCAGTGCATCTTGTAGATGGTACACACTGCTGCCACTGTGCGTCGGTGGTGGAGGGAGTGAATGTTTGTGGATGGCGTGCCAATCAAGCGGACTGCTTTGTCCTGGATGGTGTCGAGCTTCTTGAGGGCAATTTGAATTTATATAGCGCCTTTCATTGCAGTATAATGTCCCAGGAAAGTCATGAAACATTTGACACTGATCCACGTGGATTGGTCAACGGCCATGGTTTTCAGAGAGAGAGGCGGAGAGGTTCAGGGAGGGAATTCCAGAGCTCGGGGCTCCAGGCAGCTGCAGGCACGGCCGCCAATGGTGGAGCCATTAAAATCGGGGGGATGCTCGAGTGGCCGGAATTAGAGGAGGGCAGAGATCTCAGAGGGTCGCGAGGCTGGAGGAGGTTACAGAGATAGGGAGAGGGGACGAGGTCACAGAGGGATTTGAAAACAAGGATGAGGATTTTAAAATCAAGATGTTTATAGTCGTTGAGTAATACAGAACTGGAGTCTTGCTGAATATAGAAACATGTCTCTATTTTCAGTAGTAATCATGATGTTGCTTGACTGGGAGCCAATGTAGGTCAACAAGCTCAGGGGTGATGGGTGAACGGGACTCGATGCGAGTTCAGACACGAGCTGCAGAGTTTTGGATCACCTCAAGCTTATGGAGGGTAGAATGTGGGAGAGCAGCCAGGAGTGTGTTGGAATAGTCAAGTCTAGAGGTAACGGAGGCATGAGTGAAGGTTTCAGCAGCAGATGAGCTGAGGCAGGGCGGAGTCGGGCGATGTAACGGAGGTGGATGTGAGTGGTTTTAATGATGGGAAGGATACAGGGTCGGATGATCTCAGCTTTACTCTTGAAAACATTATCAACCAAAATATGGAAATCTCTCCATGGCCTCACTCCACCTCCCTCCCTATCTCTGTAACCTCCTCCAGCCCCACGACCCTCCCAGATCTCTGCACTCCTCTAATTCCGGCCTCTCGAGCATCCCCCGATTTTAATCTCTCCACCATTGACGGCCGTGCCTTCAGCTGCCTGGGCCCCGAGCTCTGGAATTCCCTCCCTGATCCTCTCCACCTCCCTCTCTCCTCCTTTAAGAGGCTCCTGAAAACCTGCCTCTTTGTCCAAGCTTTTGGGCAGCTGCCCTAATGTCTCCTTATGTGGCTCGGTGTCAAATTTTGTTTGCTAATCACTCCTGTGGAGCATCTCGGGTTGTTGTAATACGTTAAAGGTGCTATATAAATGTACATTGTTGTGGAAATATTCAACTGACTCCCAGTCTGAACACCTTTTTGGAGGGGGAGAGTTGAGGATTTCCAACACCTCTTCCCAGTTACAGTCAGACGCCAGGCAGCCTGTTCCTATCGGAGGGGATTAACCCTCTCACCCACCTCTTCCCAGTTACAGTCAGACATCGGGCAGCCTGTTCCTATCGGAGGGGATTAACCCTCTCACCCACCTCTTCCCAGTTACAGTCAGACGCCAGGCAGCCTGTTCCTATCGGAGGGGATTAACCCTCTCACCCACTTCTTCTCAGTTACAGTCAGACACCGGGCAGCCTGTTCCTATCAGAGGGGATTAACCCTCTCACCCACCTCTTCCCAGTTACAGTCAGACGCCAGGCAGCCTGTTCCTATCGGAGAGGATTCACCCTCTCACCCACCTCTTCCCAGTTACAGTCAGACGCCAGGCAGCCTGTTCCTATCGGAGGGGATTAACCCTCTCACCCACTTCTTCTCAGTTACAGTCAGACACCGGGCAGCCTGTTCCTATCGGAGGGGATTAACCCTCTCACCCACCTCTTCCCAGTTACAGTCAGACACCGGGCAGCCTGTTCCTATCGGAGGGGTTTAACCCTCTCACCCACCTCTTCCCAGTTACAGTCAGACGCCAGGCAGCCTGTTCCTATCGGAGGGGATTAACCCTCTCACCCACCTCTTCTCAGTTACAGTCAGACGCCAGGCAGCCTGTTCCTATCGGAGGGGATTAACCCTCTCACCCACCTCTTCCCAGTTACAGTCAGACACCGGGCAGCCTGTTCCTATCGGAGAGGATTCACCCTCTCACCCACCTCTTCCCAGTTACAGTCAGACACCGGGCAGCCTGTTCCTATCGGAGGGGATTAACCCTCTCACCCACCTCTTCCCAGTTACAGTCAGACACTGGGCAGCCTGTTCCTATCGGAGGGGATTAACCCTCTCACCCACCTCTTCTCAGTTACAGTCAGACACCGGGCAGCCTGTTCCTATCGGAGGGGATTAACCCTCTCACCCACCTCTTCCCCAGTTACAGTCAGACGCCAGGCAGCCTGTTCCTATCGGAGAGGATTCACCCTCTCACCCACCTCTTCCCAGTTACAGTCAGACGCCAGGCAGCCTGTTCCTATCGGAGGGGATTAACCCTCTCACCCACCTCTTCCCAGTTACAGTCAGACACCGGGCAGCCTGTTCCTATCGGAGGGGATTAACCCTCTCACCCACCTCTTCCCCGCTTACAATACTGTGTATTTTAGTGCACCAGCAGGGGGCAGCAACTCTCCACCCAGCCGGCCTCCCTTGAGCTCACATCCTACTCTCTCTGATTGTTGCAGTACCACCGCAGAGACATCAGTCAGGCCGGTTAGAAAGTGTCAGCGGAGAGGACCCTTGCCGCTGCCAACCTGTGACCCTAATACTGAAAACATGTTCACATCAGAAAGCGCTTGCAGTCCCTTTCCCCACCTCCTAAAGCGCATTCCCAGTGCCAACGAGGTGGGGTTTTTTTTTGCTAAAACTGTAGTCACTGTTGTAATGGAGGAAGGAAACCAGCAAATTTTCACATAGCAAGATCCCACGTTGTTTGAGAGATAAACATTGCCCACGTCACACCACCCCCTGCCCCCGGCTGAAGGAAGTTCACCAGTGCATGATGGGAAAAATGGCCATAACTGCGGAGATTTCGTGGCCAATAAAAAACCAAAGGTCCTGTGGACGGGGGAATGGTGGGGTGGGGGGGGGTGCGGTAATCAGTTTTATCACTGGGGAGGACACAGGAGGAAGTAGGGTTGCGAGGTGGAATGTAGGCGTTGAGAGATACGAAGGTCGTGGTTGTGACAGGCCTTGTCAACGGTCAAGCTCAGGGGAGTAGCGAGCCACGGTCAAGAGGTTGGATTGACTCAAAGAAAGAAATAAGGGAGCCTGACGTTTATATCGTGCCTTTCGCAAACTGAGGAGGCCCCCAAAGTGCTTGAGAGCCAATGATGTACTTTGGATTCACTGTTGAATCATAGGGAATGCAGCAGACAATTTGCGCACAGCAAGCTCCCACAAAGAACATTATCATAGTGGCCAGATCGAAGGATAAATATAGGCTCCAGGACTACCCCATGCTCTTCTTCCAAGAGTGGCTGTCGGATCCTTGGCGCACATGTATGAGGGCAGATAGGGCCCTCGGTTTAACGTCTCATCCAAAAGGTGGCACCTCTGACCGTGCAGTGCTCCCTCAGTACCGCACTGGCATGTCAGCCTAGATTATTGTGGAGTGCGACTCGATCCCGCGATCTGATTCAGCGGCAAGAGCGGGACTGACTGAGCCACAGTTGACACGATCATTGGAAGACATGAACAAGAGCAGGCCGCTCGGCCCACTCAAGCCTGTTCTACCATTCAATTAGATCATGGTTGACCCTACTCAAAGAGTCGTAGAGTTATACAGCACAGAAACAGGCCCTTCAGCCCATCGTGTCTGTGCTGGCCATCAAGCACCTAACTATTCTAATCCCATTTTCCAGCACTTGGCCCGTAGCCTTCTATGCTATGGCATTTCAAGTGCTCATCGAAATACTTCCTAAATATTGTGAGGATTCCTGCCTCAACCACCTCTTCAGGCAGTGTGTTCCAGATTCCAAACACCCTCCGGGTGAAAAAACATTTCCTCAAATCCCCTCTAAACCTCCTGCCCCTTTACCTTAAATCTATGCCCCCTGGTTATTGACCCCTCCGCTAAGGGAAAAAGTTTCTTCCTATCTAACCTATCAGTGCCCCTCATAATTTTGTATACCTCAATCATATCTCCCCTCAGCCTTCTCTGCTCGAAGGAAAACAACCCTAGCCTTTTCAGTCTCTCTTCATAGCTGAAATGCTCCAGCCCAGGTAACATCATCTTCACCCTATCCCCCACAACACGAAATCTGCACCAACCAGGAAATGGAACCTGGCACTTTCTGCACTGTGGTGCTCAGTTCCAACTGTAGGATTGATACAGGGCTATGGGGACAGTGGGATTAGTTTGGGATTGATACAGGGCTATGGGGAGAGAGCGGGGCAGTGGGATTAGTTTTGGATTGATACAGGGCTATGGGGAGAGAGCGGGGCAGTGGGATTAGTTTTGGATTGATACAGGGTTATGGGAGAGAGTGGGACAGTGGGATTAGTTTGGGATTGATACAGGGCTATGGGAGAGAGTG
The DNA here is from genome assembly GCF_036365525.1 of Heterodontus francisci. Classification (NCBI taxonomy): domain Eukaryota; kingdom Metazoa; phylum Chordata; class Chondrichthyes; order Heterodontiformes; family Heterodontidae; genus Heterodontus; species Heterodontus francisci. Next base: position 15,287,523 of record NC_090404.1, read on the forward strand.
GGACAGTGGGATTAGTTTGGGATTGATACAGGGCTATGGGGAGAGAGCGGGGCAGTGGGATTAGTTTTGGATTGATACAGGGTTATGGGAGAGAGTGGGACAGTGGGATTAGTTTGGGATTGATACAGGGCTATGGGAGAGAGTGGGACAGTGGGATTAGTTTGGGATTGATACAGGGCTATGGGGAGAGAGTGGGGCAGTGGGATTAGTTTGGGATTGATACAGGGCTATGGGGAGAGAGTGAGGCAGTGGGATTAGTTTTGGATTGATACAGGGTTATGGGAGAGAGTGGGACAGTGGGATTAGTTTGGGATTGATACAGGGCTATGGGGAGAGAGTGGGACAGTGGGATTAGTTTGGGATTGATACAGGGCTATGGGGAGAGAGTGGGACAGTGGGATTAGTTTGGGATTGATACAGGGCTATGGGGAGAGAGTGGGGCAGTGGGATTAGTTTGGGATTGATACAGGGCTATGGGGAGAGAGTGGGGCAGTGGGATTAGTTTGGGATTGATACAGGGCTATGGGGAGAGAGTGGGACAGTGGGATTAGTTTGGGATTGATACAGGGTTATGGGGAGAGAGTGGGACAGTGGGATTAGTTTGGGATTGATACAGGGCTATGGGGAGAGAGTGGGGCAGTGGGATTAGTTTGGGATTGATACAGGGCTATGGGGAGAGAGTGGGACAGTGGGATTGGTTTTGGATTGATACAGGGCTATGGGGAGAGAGTGGGGCAGTGGGATTAGTTTGAGATTGATACAGTGCTATGGGGAGAGAGCGGGGCAGTGGGATTAGTATGGGATTGATACAGGGCTATGGGGAGAGAGTGGGACAGTGGGATTAGTTTGGGATTGATACAGTGCTATGGGGAGAGAGTGAGGCAGTGGGATTAGTTTGGGATTGATACAGGACAATGGGGAGAGAGTGGGACAGTGGGATTAGTTTGGGATTGATACAGTGCTATGGGGAGAGAGTGGGGCAGTGGGATTAGTTTGGGATTGATACAGGGCAATGGGGAGAGAGTGGGACAGTGGGATTAGTTTGAGATTGATACAGGGCTATGGGGAGAGAGTGGGACAGTGGGATTAGTTTGAGATTGATACAGGACTATGGGGAGAGAGTGGGGCAGTGGGATTAGTTTGGGATTGATACAGGACTATGGGGAGAGAGCGGGGCAGTGGGATTAGTTTGAGATTGATACAGGGCAATGGGGAGAGAGAGGGGCAGTGGGATTAGTTTGGGATTGATACAGTGCTATGGGGAGAGAGTGGGGCAGTGGGATTAGTTTGAGATTGATACAGGGCAATGGGGAGAGAGTGGGACAGTGGGATTAGTTTGAGATTGATACAGGGCAATGGGGAGAGAGAGGGGCAGTGGGATTAGTTTGAGATTGATACAGGGCAATGGGGAGAGAGAGGGACAGTGGGATTAGTTTGGGATTGATACAGGACTATGGGGAGAGAGCGGGGCAGTGGGATTAGTTTGAGATTGATACAGGGCAATGGGGAGAGAGAGGGGCAGTGGGATTAGTTTGGGATTGATACAGTGCTATGGGGAGAGAGTGGGGCAGTGGGATTAGTTTGGGATTGATACAGGGCAATGGGGAGAGAGTGGGGCAGTGGGATTAGTTTGGGATTGATACAGGGCAATGGGGAGAGAGAGGGGCAGTGGGATTAGTTTGGGATTGATACAGGGCAATGGGGAGAGAGTGGGGCAGTGGGATTAGTTTGAGATTGATACAGGGCAATGGGGAGAGAGAGGGGCAGTGGGATTAGTTTGGGATTGATACAGTGCTATGGGGAGAGAGTGGGGCAGTGGGATTAGTTTGAGATTGATACAGGGCAATGGGGAGAGAGAGGGGCAGTGGGATTAGTTTGGGATTGATGCAGGGCTATGGGGAGAGAGTTGGGCAGTGGGATTAGTTTTGGATTGATACAGGGCAATGGGGAGAGAGTGGGGCAGTGGGATTAGTTTGGGATTGATACAGGGCTATGGGGAGAGAGTGGGGCAGTGGGATTAGTTTTGGATTGATACAGGGCAATGGGGAGAGAGTGGGGCAGTGGGATTAGTTTGGGATTGATGCAGGGCTATGGGGAGAGAGTTGGGCAGTGGGATTAGTTTTGGATTGATACAGGGCAATGGGGAGAGAGTGGGACAGTGGGATTAGTTTGGGATTGATACAGGGCTATGGGGAGAGAGTGGGGCAGTGGGATTAGTTTTGGATTGATACAGGGCTATGGGGAGAGAGTGGGGCAGTGGGATTAGTTTGGGATTGATACAGGGCTATGGGGAGAGAGTGGGACAGTGGGATTAGTTTGGGATTGATACAGGGCTATGGGGAGAGAGTGGGGCAGTGGGATTAGTTTGGGATTGATACAGGGCAATGGGGAGAGAGTGGGGCAGTGGGATTAGTTTTGGATTGATATAGGGCTATGGGGAGAGAGTGGGGCAGTGGGATTAGTTTGGGATTGATACAGGGCAATGGGGAGAGAGTGGGGCAGTGGGATTAGTTTGGGATTGATGCAGGGCAATGGGGAGAGAGTGGGGCAGTGGGATTAGTTTGGGATTGATGCAGGGCAATGGGGAGAGAGTGGGGCAGTGGGATTAGTTTGGGATTGATACAGGGCAATGGGGAGAGAGTGGGGCAGTGGGATTAGTTTGGGATTGATACAGGGCAATGGGGAGAGAGTGGGGCAGTGGGATTAGTTTGGGATTGATACAGGGCAATGGGGAGAGAGTGGGACAGTGGGATTAGTTTGAGATTGATACAGGACTATGGGGAGAGAGTGGGGCAGTGGGATTAGTTTGGGATTGATACAGGACTATGGGGAGAGAGCGGGGCAGTGGGATTAGTTTGGGATTGATACAGGGCAATGGGGAGAGAGTGGGGCAGTGGGATTAGTTTGGGATTGATGCAGGGCAATGGGGAGAGAGTGGGGCAGTGGGATTAGTTTGGGATTGATACAGGGCAATGGGGAGAGAGTGGGACAGTGGGATTAGTTTGGGATTGATACAGGACTATGGGAAGAGAGCGGGGCAGTGGGATTAGTTTGGGATTGATACAGGGCAATGGGGAGAGAGTGGGGCAGTGGGATTAGTTTGGGATTGATGCAGGGCAATGGGGAGAGAGTGGGACAGTGGGATTAGTTTGAGATTGATGCAGGGCAATGGGGAGAGAGCGGGGCAGTGGGATTAGTTTGGGATTGATATAGGGCTATGGGGAGAGAGAGGGACAGTGGGATTAGTTTGGGATTGATATAGGGCTATGGGGAGAGAGAGGGACAGTGGGATTAGTTTGGGATTGATATAGGGCTATGGGGAGAGAGAGGGACAGTGGGATTAGTTTGGGATTGATACAGGGCAATGGGGAGAGAGAGGGGCAGTGGGATTAGTTTGAGATTGATACAGGGTTATGGGGAGAGAGCGGGGCAGTGGGATTAGTTTGGGATTGATACAGGGCTATGGGGAGAGAGTGGGGCAGTGGGATTAGTTTGAGATTGATACAGGAATATGAGGAGAGAGTGGGACAGTGGGATTAGTTTGAGATTGATACAGGGTTATGGGGAGAGAGCGGGGCAGTGGGATTAGTTTGGGATTGACACAGGGCAATGGGGAGAGAGTGGGACAGTGGGATTAGTTTGAGATTGATACAGGGCTATGGGGAGAGAGTGGGGCAGTGGGATTAGTTTGAGATTGATACAGGGCTATGGGGAGAGAGTGGGGCAGTGGGATTAGTTTGGGGATTGATACAGGGTTATGGGGAGAGAGCGGGGCAGTGGGATTAGTTTGAGATTGATACAGGGCTATGGGGAGAGAGTGGGGCAGTGGGATTAGTTTGAGATTGATACAGGGCTATGGGGAGAGAGTGGGGCAGTGGGATTAGTTTGGGGATTGATACAGGGTTATGGGGAGAGAGCGGGGCAGTGGGATTAGTTTGAGATTGATACAGGGTTATGGGGAGAGAGCGGGGCAGTGGGATTAGTTTGAGATTGATACAGGGCTATGGGGAGAGAGTGGGACAGTGGGATTAGTTTGGGATTGATACAGGGCTATGGGGAGAGAGTGGGGCAGTGGGATTAGTTTGTGATTGATACAGGGCTATGGGGAGAGAGTGGGGCAGTGGGATTAGTTTGAGATTGATACAGGGCTATGGGGAGAGAGTGGGGCAGTGGGATTAGTTTGAGATTGATACAGGGCTATGGGGAGAGAGTGGGACAGTGGGATTAGTTTGAGATTGATACAGGGCTATGGGGAGAGAGTGGGGCAGTGGGATTAGTTTGAGATTGATACAGGGCTATGGGGAGAGAGTGGGGCAGTGGGATTAGTTTGAGATTGATACAGGACTATGGGGAGAGAGTGGGGCAGTGGGATTAGTTTGGGATTGATACAGGGCTATGGGGAGAGAGTGGGCAGTGGGATTAGTTTGAGATTGATACAGGGCAATGGGGAGAGAGAGGGACAGTGGGATTAGTTTGAGATTGATACAGGGCTATGGGGAGAGAGTGGGGCAGTGGGATTAGTTTGAGATTGATACAGGGCTATGGGGAGAGAGTGGGGCAGTGGGATTAGTTTGGGATTGATACAGGGCTATGGGGAGAGAGTGGGACAGTGGGATTAGTTTCAGATTGATACAGGGCTATGGGGAGAGAGTGGGGCAGTGGGATTAGTTTGAGATTGATACAGGGCTATGGGGAGAGAGTGGGGCAGTGGGATTAGTTTGAGATTGATACAGGGCTATGGGGAGAGAGTGGGGCAGTGGGATTAGTTTGAGATTGATACAGGGCAATGGGGAGAGAGAGGGACAGTGGGATTAGTTTGAGATTGATACAGGGCAATGGGGAGAGAGTGGGGCAGTGGGATTAGTTTGGGATTGATACAGGGCTATGGGGAGAGAGTGGGACAGTGAGATTAGTTTGGGATTGATACAGGGCTATGGGGAGAGAGTGGGGCAGTGGGATTAGTTTTGGATTGATACAGTGCTATGGGGAGAGAGTGGGACAGTGGGATTAGTTTGGGATTGATACAGGGCAATGGGGAGAGAGTGGGACAATGGGATTAGTTTGAGATTGATACAGGGCTATGGGGAGAGAGTGGGGCAGTGGGATTAGTTTGGGATTGATACAGGGCTATGGGGAGAGAGTGGGGCAGTGGGATTAGTTTGGGATTGATACAGTGCTATGGGGAGAGAGTGGGACAGTGGGATTAGTTTGGGATTGATACAGGGCAATGGGGAGAGAGTGGGACAATGGGATCAGTTTGGGATTGATACAGTGCTATGGGGAGAGAGTGGGACAGTGGGATTAGTTTGGGATTGATACAGGGCAATGGGGAGAGAGAGGGACAGTGGGATTAGTTTGGGATTGATACAGGGTTATGGGGAGAGAGTGGGGCAGTGGGATTAGTTTGGGATTGATACAGGGCAATGGGGAGAGAGTGGGGCAGTGGGATTAGTTTGGGATTGATACAGGGCAATGGGGAGAGAGAGGGACAGTGGGATTAGTTTGAGATTGATACAGGGCAATGGGGAGAGAGTGGGGCAGTGGGATTAGTTTGGGATTGATACAGGGTTATGGGGAGAGAGTGGGGCAGTGGGATTAGTTTGGGATTGATACAGGGCTATGGGGAGAGAGTGGGGCAGTGGGATTAGTTTTGGATTGATATAGGGCAATGGGGAGAGAGTGGGGCAGTGGGATTAGTTTTGGATTGATATAGGGCAATGGGGAGAGAGTGGGACAGTGGGATTAGTTTGGGATTGATACAGGGCAATGGGGAGAGAGAGGGGCAGTGGGATTAGTTTGAGATTGATACAGGGCAGTGGGGAGAGAGAGGGGCAGTGGGATTAGTTTGGGATTGATACAGGGTTATGGGGAGAGAGAGGGACAGTGGGATTAGTTTGGGATTGATACAGGGTTATGGGGAGAGAGAGGGGCAGTGGGATTAGTTTGGGATTGATACAGGGCAATGGGGAGAGAGTGGGGCAGTGGGATTAGTTTTGGATTGATACAGGGCAATGGGGAGAGAGTGGGGCAGTGGGATTAGTTTGGGATTGATACAGGGTTATGGGGAGAGAGTGGGACAGTGGGATTAGTTTTGGATTGATACAGGGCAATGGGGAGAGAGTGGGGCAGTGGGATTAGTTTGGGATTGATACAGGGCTATGGGGAGAGAGTGGGACAGTGGGATTTATTTGTGTTTGATAAACAGCTGTGGATCATAGGAAGACAGGAACAGGAATAGTCCAATCGGCCCCTTGAGCCTATTCCGTCAGTCAGTGAGTTCATGGCCGATCTAAGACCGTTTTCCCATGTTTGCCACATATCCTTGGATACCCTCAGCCAACCAGAATCTATCACACTCAGTACTGAAAGCTTCAATTCATACAGCATTTAACATTAATCATCATGCAGATATAGTGCATTTCAAGCAAGCCATGAATTTATTGCCCATCCCTAATTGCCCTTGAGAAGGTGGTGGTGAGCTGCCTTCTTGAACCACCCACAGTGCTGTTAGGAAGGGAGTTCCAGGATTTTGACCCAGCGACAGTGAAGGAACGGCGATATAGTTCCAAGTCAGGATGGTGTGTGACTTGGAGGGGAACTTGCAGGTGGTGGTGTTCTCGTGCATTTGTTGCCCTTGTCCTATTTGGTAGAGGCCGGGGGTTTGGAAGGTGCTGTCTAAGGAGCCTTGGTGCGTCGCTGCAGTGCATCTTGTAGATGGTACACACTGCTGCCACTGTGCGTCGGTGGTGGAGGGAGTGAATGTTTGTCAATGACAATCAAGCGGGCTGCTTTGTCCTGGATGGTGTCGAGCTTCTTGAGTGTTGTTGGAGCTGCACCCATCCAGGCAAGTGGAGAGTATTCCATCACACTCCTGACTTGTGCCTTGTACACTGTGGACAGGCTTTGGGGAGTCAGGAGGTGAGTTACTCACCGCAGGATTCCCAGCCTCTGATCTGCTCTTGTAGCCACAGTATCTATATGGCTACTCCAGTTCAGTTTCTGGTCAAAGGTAGCCCCCAGGATGTTGATACATACAAACATATGAACTCGGAGCGGGAGTCGACCAATCGGCCCCTCGAGCCTGTTCTGCCATTCTATAAGATCATGGCCGATCTGTTTGTGGATTGAACTCCACTTTCCTGCCTACCCCTGATACCCTTTGACTCCCTTGTTTGTCAAGAATCTGTCCACCTCTGCCTTAAAAACATTCAATGACCCAGCCTCCACCGCTCTCCGGAGGAGAGAGTTCCACAGAATCACCACCCTCTGAGAGAAAATAATTTCTCCTCATCTCTGTCTTAATTAGGAGAAGCCTTGTTTTTACACTGTGCCTCCTAATTTTAGTCTCTCAGCATCCACCCTGTCCAGTCCCCTCAGGATCTTATATGTTTCAATGAGATCACCTCTCATTCTTCTAAACTCCAATGAATACAGACCCAACCTGTCCAACCTTTCCTCGTACAATAACCCTCTCATCCCAGGAATCAGTCGCATGAACCTTCTCGGAACTGCTTCCAATGTAATTATATCCTTTCTTAAGTAAGGAGACCAAACCTGTACACAATACTCTAGATGTGGTCTCACCAATGCCCAGTACAACTGTAGCAAAACATCCCTACTTTTATATTCCCTCCCCCTTGCAATAAACAATAACATTGCATTTGCCTTCTTAATCACTTGCTGTACCTACATGCGAACCTTTTGTGTTTCGTGTACTAGGACACCCAGATCCCTCTGCATCTCCGAGTTCTGCAATCTCTCACCATTTAGATAATATGCTGATTTTCTATTCCTCCGGCCAAAATGGACAATTTCACACTTTCCCACATTATACGCCATCTGCCAAATCTTTGCCCTCTCACTTAACCTACTTAACCTACTTAACCCACTTAGCCTCCTTATGTCCTCTTCACATCTTACTCTCCTACCTATCTTTGTGTCATCAGCAAATTTTGCAACCATACACTCTGTCCCTTCATCCAAGTCATTGATATAGATTGTAAATAGTTGAGTCCCCAGCACTGATCCCTGTGACAATCCACTAGTTACAGTTTACCAACCTGCAAATGCCCCATTTATCCCTACTCTCTGCTTCCTGTTAGCTAACCAATCCTCTATCCATGCTAATACATTACCCCCTACACCGTGAGCTCTTGTTTTGTTTAGTAATCTTTGATGTGGCAACTTATCAAATGCCTTTTGGAAATCCACCCTGCTTGTTACTTCCTCAAAAAACTCTCATAAATTAGTCAAACACGATTTCCCCTTCACAAAACCATGTTGACTCTGCCTGATTGCATTGATATTTTCTAAATGACCTGCTATAACCTTCTTAATAATAGATTCCAGCATTTTTCCTGTGACTGCTGTTAAGCTAACTGGCCTGTAGTTTCCTGATAGTGGGGGATTCAGCGATCGTAATGCTATTGAATGTCAAGGGGAGATGGTTAGATTCTCTCTTGTTGGAGATGGTCACTGCCTGGCACTTGTGTGGCTCGAATGTTACTTGCCACTTATCAGCCCAAGCCTGGATATTGTCCAGGTCTTGCTGCATTTCTACACGGACTGCTTCAGTATCTGAGGAGTCACGAATGGTGCTGAACATTGTGCAATCATCAGCGAACATCCCCACTTCTGACCTTATGATTGACGGAAGGTCATTGATGAAGCAGCTGAAGATGGTTGGGCCTAGGACACTACCCTGAGGAACTCCTGCAGTGATGTCTTGGAGCTCAGATGATTGACCCCCAACAACCACAACCATCTTCCTTTGCGCTAGGTATGACTCCAGCCAGCGGAGAGTTTTCCCCCCGATTCCCATTGACTCCAGTTTTGCTGGGGCTCCTTGATGCCATACTGGGTCAAATGCTGCCTTGATGTCAAGGGCAGTCACTCTCACCTCACCTCCGGAATTCAGCTCTTTTGTCCATGTTTGGACCAAGGCTGTAATGAGGTCAGGAGCTGAGTGGCCCTGGCGGAACCCAAACTGAGCATCAGTGAGCAGTGTAAGTTATTGCTCTGTAAGTGTCACTTGATAGCACAGTCAATGACACCTTCCATCACTGTACTGATGATTGGGAGTAAGCTATTAAGGCAGTAACTGGCCGGAATGGATTTGTCCTGCTTTTTGTGGACAGAACATACCTGGGCAATTTTCCGCACTGTCAGGTAGAAACCAGTGTTGTAGCCATACTGGAACAGATTGGCTAGGGAAGTGGCTATTCCTGCCCCTTTGACATAAAGGCCAACGTGAGATTAGACATTTTGATTGCTTTTTTGCATCAGTCCAGCAGCTTTTCAAATCTTATCAGTACTTCCCAAATCTATCTGCTCCTCCACAGTTACTAATTTCTCCCCATTTAGAAAATACCCTGATACATAAATAGTCGTTTGGTAGTACAGAACTTGAGTATTGCCGAAAATAGAGACATGTTGTCGAAGCTTTTCATCTTGCACTCATCAGGACAATCCACAAGAATGCCAAAGTAAGGGGAAACAACAACGTTATACCATTTGAGAAGAAAGTGCTGATTGGTTGGCAAGTGAACTCCGATTGGTATTCTCGTGAATTGTCCTGATGAGTGCAGGATGAAAAGCTTCAACGACATGTCTCTATTTTCAGCAGTGCCCTGATATATCTTTCTTCGCAGAATCAGAGAATCATTAAATGGTAACAGCACGGAAGGAGGCCACTCATCCCATCGCATCTGTGCTGGCTCTCTACAAGAGCAATTCATCTAGTCCCACTGCCCCTGCCTTTTCCCCGGAGCCCTGAAAATTTTTCTCTTCAGGTAATTATCCCGTTACCTTTCCAAAGGCCCAACGTGGGTGGCCTCACACGTTAAGCTGCATCTGCCACAGTTTTGCCCACTCACTTAATCTGCCAATGTCCCTTTGTAACTTCCTGCTCCCCTCTACAGAACTCACTGCCCCTCCGGCCACTCCCCTTATCGCCGTGCTCAAAAGAATTCGACTTGACCCATCAACTCTACTCAGCTTGGACTTGTGCAAGTGCTCAGTCAGTTCATGTTTAGTGAGAGGTTCCATTAATTTCCCCACAACTGGTGTCGGGGTAGAGGTATTTGCAATTTTCCGATCTAACCCCACAATTCCCGAATCGAGAGATCTTTGGACGATTATGACTAGCACACCTGTAATTTCTTCACCGACTTCACTTAATTCTCAGTATCCATCAGGTGCTGGAGACTAGTCTCTCTTAGGTCCCATTATTTTCTCCATTTCCCTTTTTCTTTTGAAATTACTCGCATAAAATTCAAGAAGTTCCTCCTCCTAGATTTATTTTTAGTTTCCCTTCCGTCACTGGTATCTTGTTCCCTTCTCCGATTGTGAAAATGGCCCCTTGTTCAATAATTTCGCTACTGGCTTATTACCTGCTTGGGTTTCACCTACGTCTGTCTTTAACACACCCACACCCACTTGAGCCACTTGCGTACTCTTAATAAACAAGGAGATGAGAGATAGCAGCGGGAGTAGGCCATACGGCCCCTCGGGCCTGCTCCGCCATTCGACACGGTCATGCCTGACCTTCGACCTCAGCTCCGCTCTCCCGCCATGTCCTCTGATTCCTCTAGAGTCCAAAAATCTATCTATCCCAGCCTTAAATGTATTCAGCGATGGAGCGTCCACAACCCTCTGGGGTAGGGAATTCCCAAAGAGTCGCAACCGTCTGAGTGAAGGAACTTCTCCTCATCTCGGTCCGAAATGGCCGACCCCTTATCCTGCGACCGTGCCCCCCCTCCCCCCCCACTCCCCGTGTTCTAGATTCCCCAGCCAGGGGAAAACAACGCTCAGTGCCTACCCTGTCAAATCCCTTCAGCATGTTCCAATGAGATCGTCTCTCATTCTGCTAAACTCCAGAGAATATAGGCCCAATTGACTCAACTGTATTTCATAAAAAAACTTTCACTGTTAGCCTTCATGTTCCTCCACCCTACTCTTTTTTTTTGAAGTTCTTAATACTTCCTTTGTGTCCCTTTGTTGCTTTTCATAGTTTTTCCCAGCTGGATCATTGCTTTTCTTGGCCTTTCTTTAAGCCTCTTAATTTAGCTTTTGTGCTGTGCCTTAGCTCATCTGTTGACCATGGTTGCCTGGCGACGCAAAGGGAGCTTTCGACTTTTAGGGGGTTTGTGTCGTTCCTGCTTTGTCCGCCTCTGAATATATCGCACTGTTTGCCACTTTCCCTGATGTAACCAGCTCGCCACCAAGAGTTCTGCAACCTCCCGCCAGGCCCCCATTTTTATGTGATGGGAGAGTCACCCTCAAGCTCCAGGAATAAATTGTGCCACCTATTCTGTGTGACCTACCCGGTCGAATTCTCCGCCACTGCCTCCCCCAGCTCCCCAACCGCCTCGAAGGTTCCTTGACTGCACAGTGACTGACCTTTCAAAGCACGTGCGTCAGGGGTGGCCTAGTGGTATTGTCACTGGGCTAGTAATCCAGAGGCCCGGCTTAAAGCCCTGGGGAGACGGGTTCGAATCCCACCGCGGCAAATGGCGAAATTCGAATTCAGTTAAGAAACAATCGGAATTTAAAAAGCTAGTCGAATGCATGAAACCATTGTCAATTGTCATTAAAAACCCCATCTGCTTCACCAATGTCCTTGAAGGAAGGAAATCTGCCGTCCTTACCTGGTCTGGCCGACATGTGACTCCAGACCCACGGCAATGTGGTTGACTCTTAAAATGCCCTCTGAGGTGGCCGAGCGAGATCACTAATATCAACATCACTAGATTGGAAAAATCTGGGCATTTAATCGCGCCGCTGTTTACGGGATCTGGCTGTGAGCAAATTGGCTGCCCCCGTTTCCTCCGTGACAACAGTGACTACACTTCATTGACCGTAAGGCAATCTGTGACATTCTGAGGTGGCGACAATTGTGTAAAATTCGGAGAGGGCATAACAGGGCAGTTGTTGGGAGGAGGTTTCCCCCCCGGCTGGGCGAGTCTAAATCTAGGGAGTTCGGACTGGGAGGAGGAGGAATTTCTTCACTCAGATGGTTGAGAATCTTTGGAATTCTCTGTGGATGCTCAGTCATTGAATGCATTCAAGGCTGAGATTGACAGATTCTCGGGTGCTGAGGGATATGGGGCTACCGCGGGACGGTGGAGTTGAGGCTGCAGATCAGCCTATGTCTTACTGAATGGCGGAGCAGGCTCGAGGGGCTGAATGGCCTCCCACTGCATCTATTCCATATTTCAAGGCATTGTGTAAATGCAAGCACATCTTCTTCCCTTCTGAGTCGGTTAATCAGAGGCCAGGCAGGATTCTCTCAATGGACGATTCAGCCTCCATTCATTGGACTCCGATGGAATTTCATCTTATTCCGTGTCTGCCCTCCCCGTCCCTCCTGGAGTGGGGGGTCCGGGTTCCGTGCGCACCGGTACCTCAGCCTGAATTTCCTGTCCGTCCTGCGAGGGCCCAGACCGTGAAGCTTGGTGGTTATTCAACCACAGTAGGGGGGGCTTCACCATCAAGCTCCTGGGCCTTAATCTCACCTTGACCTCCAGGCCCTCCTCAGCAGGGCCCAATAGGTCATCATCAAGAGCCGGGACCTCGACACATTGCTATCCCTCCCTAACCCGATCCCAGCCAGGGATGGGGGCTAGGGGGAATGGATGCCACTGTCGGCCCCAGCTTCCCGTCTTTAAGGGGGTGGGGGAGACATCAGCCAAGGCAGCCCGCTCCTGATCAAGGATTCAGTGACCCCACCCAAAGGCGGGGTGCAGGCACATGCTGAGGGCAGAGTCGGAGTGGGCCACGACGCCCCCACAGTCGAACAGACAGCCAGCTGGCATGAGTCACAGCCTTTCAGAGGAAGCACAGGAATGTCACAGTGACAGCTGAGGTAGGCCAGAAATCCCACACAGTGTGGTGGTCGACACAAATCCCATGATTTGTTGGGAATCTAGAATAGTGGGGAATGGAGGTTAAGGCAGTTGTATGTTCCTCCTGCAGAATGTGGGAGGTAAGGGTCGCCAAGAGTGTCCCTGCTGACTGCATCTGCGGGAAGTGCACCCAACTCCAGCTCCTCGAGAACCGCGTTAGGGAACTAGAGCTGGAGCTGGATGAACTTCGGATCATTCGGGAGGCAGATGGGGTTATTGAAAGGAGTTATGGGAAGGTAGTCACACCTCAGGTAAAAGAAGTAGGTAGATGGGTTACCGTCAGGGGAAGGAGAGGGAACCAGCAGGCAGTGCAGGGATCCCCTGTGGCTGTTTCCCTCAACAACAGGTATACCGTTTTGGATACTGTTGCGGGGGATGACTTACCAGGGGTAAGCAATGGGGTACAGGTATCTGGCACAGAGTCTGTCCCTGTTGCTCAGAAGGGAAAGGGGAAGAGGAGCAGAGCATTAGTCATTGGGGACTCCATAGTTAGGGGAACAGATAGGAGGTTCTGTGGGAACGAGAGAGACTCACGGTTGGTATGTTGCCTCCCAGGTGCCAGGGTTCGTGATGTCTCGGATCGTGTTTTTGGGATCCTTAAGGGGGAGGGGGAGCAGCCCCAAGTCGTGGTCCACATAGGCACCAACGACATAGGTAGGAAGAGAGATGGGGATTTAAGACAGCAATTCAGGGAGCTAGGGTGGAAGCTTAGAGCGAGAACAAACAGAGTTGTTATCTCTGGGTTGTTGCCCGTGCCACGTGATAGCGAAGCGAGGAATAGGGAGAGAGAGGAGTTGAACACGTGGCTGCAGGGATGGTGTAGGAGGGAGGGTTTTGGTTTCCTGGATAATTGGGGCTCTTTCTGGGGTAGGTGGGACCTCTACAAACAGGATGGTCTTCACCTGAACCAGAGGGGTACCAATATCCTGGGGGGGGAGATTTGCTAGTGCTCTTCGGGGGGGTTTAAACTAATTCAGCAGGGGAATGGGAACCTAAATTGTAGTTCCAGTGTACAGGATGTTGAGAGTAGTGAGGTCAGGGATAAGGTTACAAGGACGCAAGAGGGCACTGGCAAGCAAGAACTTGGTTTAAAGTGTGTCTACTTCAACGCCAGGAGCATCCGGAATAAGGTGGGTGAGCTTGCAGCATGGGTTGGTACCTGGGATCTCGATGTAGTGGCCATTTCGGAGACATGGGTAGAGCAGGGGCAGGAATGGATGTTGCAGGTTCTGGGATTTAGATGTTTCAGTAAGAACAGAGAAGATGGTAAAAGAGGGAGGGGTGTGGCATTGTTAATCAAGGAGAGTATTACAGCGACAGAAAGGACGTTTGAGGACTCGGCTACTGAGGTAGTATGGGCCAAGGTTAGAAACAGGAGAGGTGAGGTCACCCTGTTGGAAGTCTTTTATAGACCTCCAAATAGTTCCAGAGATGTAGAGGAAAGGATAGCGAAGATGATTCTCGACAGGAGCGAGAGTGACAGGGTAGTTGTTATGGGGGACTTTAACTTTCCAAATATCGACTGGAAATACTATAGGTCGAGTACTTTAGATGAGTCAGTTTTTGTCCAGTGTGTGCAGGAGGGTTTTCTGACACAGTATGTAGACAGGCCAACCAGGGGCGATGCCACATTGGATTTGGTACTGGGTAATGAACCCGGCCAGGTGTTAGATTTAGATGTAGGTGAGCACTTTGGCGATAGTGATCACAATTCGGTTAGGTTTACCTTAGCGATGGGCAGGGACAGGTATATACCGCAGGGCAAGAATTATAGCTGGGGGAAAGGAAATTATGATGCGATTAGGCAAGATTTAGGATGCGTAGGATGGGGAAGGAAACTGCAGGGGATGGGCACAATCGAAATGTGGAGCTTATTCAAGGAGCAGCTACTGCGTGTCCTTGATAAGTATGTACCTGTGAGGCAGGGAGGAAGTTGTCGAGCGAGGGAGCCGTGGTTTACTAAAGAAGTTGAAGCGCTTGTCAAGAGGAAGAAGAAGGCTTAAGTTAGGATGAGACATGTAGGCTCAGTTAGGGCGCTTGAGAGTTACAAGCTAGCCAGGAAGGATCTAAAGGGAGAGCTAAGAAGAGCAAGGAGAGGACACGAGAAGTAATTGGCGGATAGGATCAGGGAAAACCCTAAGGCTTTCTATAGGTATATCAGGAATAAAAGTTAGATTAGGGCCAATCAAGGATAGTAGTGGGAAGTTGTGTGTGGAATCAGAGGAGATAGGGGAAGTGTTAAATGAATATTTTGCGTCAGTATTTACAGTAGAGAAAGAAAATGTTGTCGAGGAGAATACTGAGATTCAGGCTACTAGGCTAGATGGGATTGAGGTTCACAAGGAGGAGGTGTTATCAATTTTGGAAAGTGTGAAAATAGATAAGTCCCCTGGGCCAGATGGGATTTATCCTAGGATTCTCTGGGAAGCTAGGGAGTAGATTTCAGAGCCTTTGTCCTTGATCTTTATGTCGTCATTGTCGACAGGAATAGTGCCGGAAGACTGGAGGATAGCAAATGTTGTCCCCTTGTTCAAGAAGGGGAGTAGAGACAGCCCTGGTAATTATAGACCTGTGAGCCTTACTTCGGTTGTGGGTAAAATGTTGGAAAAGGTTATAAGAGACAGGATTTATAATCATCTTGAAAAGAATAAGTTCATTAGCGATAGTCAGCACGGTTTTGTGAAGGGTAGGTCGTGCCTCACAAACCTTATTGAGTTTTTCGAGAAGGTGACCAAACAGGTGGATGAGGGTAAAGCAGTGGATGTGGTGTATATGGATTTCAGTAAGGCGTTTGATAAGGTTCCCCATGGTAGGCTATTGCAGAAAATACGGAAGTATGGGGTTGAAGGTGATTTAGAGCTTTGGATAAGAAATTGGCTAGCTGAAAGAAGACAGAGGGTGGTGGTTG
The DNA here is from genome assembly GCF_036365525.1 of Heterodontus francisci. Taxonomy (NCBI): domain Eukaryota; kingdom Metazoa; phylum Chordata; class Chondrichthyes; order Heterodontiformes; family Heterodontidae; genus Heterodontus; species Heterodontus francisci. Next base: position 15,303,336 of record NC_090404.1, read on the forward strand.
ATGGCAAATGTTCATCCTGGAGTTTAGTTACTGGTGGTGTACCGCAAGGATCTCTTTTGGGGCCACTGCTGTTTGTCATTTTTATAAATGACCTGGAAGAGGGTGTAGAAGGGTGGGTTAGTAAATTTGCGGATGACACTAAGGTCGGTGGAGTTGTGGATAGTGCCGAAGGATGTTGTAGGGTACAGAGGGACATAGATAGGCTGCAGAGCTGGGCTGAGAGATGGCAAATGGAGTTTAATGCGGAAAAGTGCGAGGTGATTCACTTTGGAAGGAGTAACAGGAATGCAGAGTACTGGGCTAATGGGAAGATTCTTGGTAGTGTAGATGAACAGAGAGATCTTGGTGTCCAGGTGCATAAATCCCTGAAGGTTGCTACCCAGGTTAATAGGGCTGTTAAGAAGGCATATGGTGTGTTAGCTTTTATTAGTAGGGGGATCGAGTTTCGGAGCCACGATGTCATGCTGCAGCTGTACAAAACTCTGGTGAGACCGCACCTGGAGTATTGCGTGCAGTTCTGGTCACCGCATTATAGGAAGGATGTCGAAGCTTTGGAAAGGGTGCAGAGGAGATTTACTAGGATGTTGCCTGGTATGGAGGGAAGGTCTTACGAGGAAAGGCTGAGGGACTTGGGGTTGTTTTCGTTGGAGAGAAGGAGGAGGAGAGGTGACTTAATAGAGACATATAAGATAATCAGAGGGTTAGATAGGGTGGATAGTGAGAGTTTTTTTCCTCGGATGGTGATGGCAAACACGAGGGGACATAGCTTTAAGTTGAGGGGTGATAGATATAGGACAGATGTCAGAGGTAGTTTCTTTACTCAGAGAGTAGTAGGTGCGTGGAACGCCCTGCCTACAGCAGTAGTAGACTCGCCAACTTTAAGGGCATTTAAGTGGTCATTGGATAGACAAATGGATGAAAATGGAATAGTGTAGGTCAGATGGTTTCACAGGTCGGCGCAACATCGAGGGCCGAAGGGCCTGTACTGAGCTGTAATGTTCTAATTCTAAAAAAAATTCCCGTGGTTACTCATTTGGGGGAGGATCTCACCTTGGCCTGGTCCTGCCCAGGTAGCAGGGGCTTTGCCTCGGTGATCTGGATCTCCTGGAGCTCGGTTGCCATGGTAGCTCAGGCTGTTGCAGTCTGCATACAAAAAAGAAAGAAAGGTAAATCATTACATCAGAAAACCAAAGAGACTGGCGTTCAACTGCAGCAACAATGGAAAGGGATAGTGTTCATTGGGATTGTGTACAATGGGAGTGAATGGGAAGGGGTTTGGGTCCATTGGGATTGTGTACAATGGGAGTGAATGGGAAGGGGTTTGAGTCCATTGGGATAGTGTACAATGGGAGTGAATGGGAAGGGGTTTGGGTCCATTGGGATAGTGTACAATGGGAATGAATGGGAAGGGGTTTGGGTCCATTGGGATTGTGTACAATGGGAGTGAATGGGAAGGGGTTTGGGTCCATTGGGATTGAGTACAATGGGAATGAATGGGAAGGGATTTGAGTCCATTGGGATTGTGTACAATGGGAATGAATGGGAAGGGGTTTGGGTCCATTGGGATTGTGTACAATGGGAATGAATGGGAAGGGGTTTGGGTCCATTGGGATTGTGTACAATGGGAGTGAATGGGAAGGGGTTTGGGTCCATTGGGATAGTGTACAATGGGAATGAATGGGAAGGGGTTTGGGTCCATTGGGATTGTGTACAATGGGAGTGAATGGGAAGGGGTTTGGGTCCTTTGGGATTGTGTACAATGGCAATGAATGGGAAGGGGTTTGGGTCCTTTGGGATTGTGTACAATGGCAATGAATGGGAAGGGGTTTGGGTCTATTGGGATTGTGTACAATGGGAGCGAATGGGAAGGTGTTTGGGTCCATTGGGAATGTGTACAATGGGAGTGAATGGTTTGGGTCCTTTGGGATTGTGTACAATGGCAATGAATGGGAAGGGGTTTGGGTCCTTTGGGATTGTGTACAATGGCAATGAATGGGAAGGGGTTTGGGTCCATTGGGATTGTGCACAATGGGAGTGAATGGGAAGGTGGTTGGGTCCATTGGGAATGTGTACAATGGGAGTGAATGGGAAGCGGTTTGGGTCCTTTGGGATTGTGTACAATGGCAATGAATGGGAAGGGGTTTGGGTCCATTGGGATTGTGCACAATGGGAGTGAATGGGAAGGTGGTTGGGTCCATTGGGAATGTGTACAATGGGAGTGAATGGGAAGGGGTTTGGGTCCATTGGGATTGTGTACAATGGGAGTGAATGGGAAGGGGTTTGGGTCCATTGGGAATGTGTACAATGGGAGTGAATGGGAAGCGGTTTGGGTCCTTTGGGATTGTGTACAATGGCAATGAATGGGAAGGGGTTTGGGTCCTTTGGGATTGTGTACAATGGCAATGAATGGGAAGGGGTTTGGGTCCATTGGGATTGTGTACAATGGGAGCGAATGGGAAGGTGTTTGGGTCCATTGGGAATGTGTACAATGGGAGTGAATGGGAAGCGGTTTGGGTCCTTTGGGATTGTGTACAATGGCAATGAATGGGAAGGGGTTTGGGTCCTTTGGGATTGTGTACAATGGCAATGAATGGGAAGGGGTTTGGGTCCATTGGGATTGTGCACAATGGGAGTGAATGGGAAGGTGGTTGGGTCCATTGGGAATGTGTACAATGGGAGTGAATGGGAAGGGGTTTGGGTCCATTGGGATTGTGCACAATGGGAGTGAATGGGAAGGGGTTTGGGTCCATTGGGATTGTGTACAATGGGAGTGAATGGGAAGGTGTTTGGGTCCATTGGGATTGTGTACAATGGGAGTAAATGGGAAGGGGTTTGGGTCCATTGGGATTGTGTACAATGGGAGTGAATGGGAAGGGGTTTGGGTCCATTGGGATTGTGTACAATGGGAGTGAATGGGAAGGGGTTTGGGTCCATTGGGATTGTGTACAATGGGAGTGAATGGGAAGGTGTTTGGGTCCATTGGGATTGTGTACAATGGGAGTAAATGGGAAGGGGTTTGGGTCCATTGGGATTGTGTACAATGGGAGTGAATGGGAAGGGGTTTGGGTCCATTGGGATTGTGTACAATGGGAGTGAATGGGAAGGGGTTTGGGTCCATTGGGATTGTGTACAATGGGAGTGAATGGGAAGGTGTTTGGGTCCATTGGGATTGTGTACAATGGGAGTAAATGGGAAGGGGTTTGGGTCCATTGGGATTGTGTACAATGAGAGTGAATGGGAAGGGGTTTGGGTCCATTGGGATTGTGTACAATGAGAGTGAATGGGAAGGGGTTTGAGTCCATTGGGATTGTGTACAATGGGAGTGAATGGGAAGGGGTTTGGATCCATTGGGATTGTGTACAATGGGAGTGAATGGGAAGGGGTTTGAGTCCATTGGGATTGTGTACAATGGGAGTGAATGGGAAGGGGTTTGGGTCCATTGGGATTGTGTACAATGGGAGTGAATGGGAAGGGGTTTGGGTCCATTGGGATTGTGTACAATGGGAGTGAATGGGAAGGGGTTTGGATCCATTGGGATTGTGTACAATGGGAGTGAATGGGAAGGGGTTTGAGTCCATTGGGATTGTGTACAATGGGAGTGAATGGGAAGGGGTTTGGGTCCATTGGGATTGTGTACAATGGGAGTGAATGGGAAGGGGTTTGAGTATTGCCTTGCACCTGTTCTCCAGGATCGGTTTAATTCTGTGCGGTGAGTGATGCAATAAATTCGAAAGCGATTGATGTTACTTCGGCAGTTGTGAACAGAAAGGCACCAGGAATGAGGCGGCAACATTAAACAGCAATATTGACATTCACTCCCAATGACTCGCTTTGCAAATCTGACACCAGGAGCTGCTTTAAATAGAAACGTCTTGATTCATCATTCACTGTGTCCAAACTTCCAGACACAGGACAGAGAGGAATCTGAACAAGACAGAGATAGTTTTGCACTTATAATTATTGCCTTTGTCTCCAACATTAATCTGCACACTGACTGGTGTCTCTCAGTCCCCTCTCTCTCAGGGTGATATCTGTACACTGACTGGTGTCTCTCAGTCCCCTCTCTCTCAGGGTGATATCTGTACACTGACTGGTGTCTCTCAGTCCCTCTCTCTCAGGTGATATCTGTACACAGACTGGTGTCTCTCAGTCCCCTCTCTCTCAGGGTGATATCTGTACACTGACTGGTGTCTCTCAGTCCCTCTCTCTCAGGTGATATCTGTACACAGACTGGTGTCTCTCAGTCCCCTCTCTCTCAGGGTGATATCTGTACACTGACTGGTGTCTCTCAGTCCCTCTCTCTCAGGTGATATCTGTACACAGACTGGTGTCTCTCAGTCCCTCTCTCTCAGGTGATATCTGTACACTGACTGGTGTCTCTCAGTCCCTCTCTCTCAGGGTGATATCTGTACACTGACTGGTGTCTCTCAGTCCCTCTCTCTCAGGTGATATCTGTACACTGACTGGTGTCTCTCAGTCCCCTCTCTCTCAGGGAGATATCTGTACACTGACTGGTGTCTCTCAGTCCCTCTCTCTCAGGGTGATATCTGTACACTGACTGGTGTCTCTCAGTCCCTCTCTCTCAGGTGATATCTGTACACAGACTGGTGTCTCTCAGTCCCTCTCTCTCTCAGGGTGATATCTGTACACTGACTGGTGTCCATCAGTCCCTCTCCCTCAGGGTGATATCTGCCCACTGACTGGTCAGTGTGACAGTCCGACACCGGGCAGCCTGTTCCTATCGGAGGGGATTAACCCTCTCACCCACCTCTTCCCAGTTACAGTCAGACACTGGGCAGCCTGTTCCTATTGGAGGGGATTAACCCTCTCACCCACCTCTTCCCAGTTACAGTCAGACACCGGGCAGCCTGTTCCTATCATAGGGGATTCACCCTCTCACCCACATCTTCCCAGTTACAGTCAGACACCAGGCAGCCTGTTCCTATCGGAGGGGATTAACCCTCTCACCCACATCTTCCCAGTTACAGTCAGACACCAGGCAGCCTGTTCCTATCGGAGGGGATTAACCCTCTCACCCACCTCTTCCCAGTTACAGTCAGACACCGGGCAGCCTGTTCCTATCGGAGGGGATTAACACTCTCACCCACCTCTTCCCAGTTACAGTCAGACACCGGGCAGCCTGCTCCGATCGGAGGGGATTAACCCTCTCACCCACCTCTTCCCAGTTACAGTCAGACACCGGCCAGCCTGTTCCTATCATAGGGGATTCACCCTCTCACCCACATCTTCCCAGTTACAGTCAGACACCAGGCAGCCTGTTCCTATCGGAGGGGATTAACCCTCTCACCCACCTCTTCCCAGTTACAGTCAGACACCAGGCAGCCTGTTCCCATCGGAGGGGATTCACTCTCTCACCCACATCTTCCCAGTTACAGTCAGACACCACGCAGCCTGTTCCCAACGGAGGGGATTAATCCTCTCACCCACCTCTTCCCAGTTACAGTCAGACACCGGGCAGCCTGTTCCCATCGGAGGGGATTCACCCTCTCACCCACCTCTTCCCAGTTACAGTCAGACATGGGGCAGCCTGTTCCTATTGGAGGGGATTATCCCTCTCACCCACATCTTCCCAGTTACAGTCAGACACCGGGCAGCCTGTTCCTATCGGAGGGGATTCACCCTCTCACCCACCTCTTCCCAGTTCGTCAGACACCGGGCAGCCTGTTCCTATTGGAGGGGATTCACCCTCTCACCCACCTCTTCCCAGTTCGTCAGACACCGGGCAGCCTGTTCCTATCAGAGAGGATTAACCCTCTCACCCACCTCTTCCCAGTTACAGTCAGACACCGGGCAGCCTGTTCCTATCGGAGGGGATTAATCCTCTCACCCACCTCTTCCCAGTTACAGTCAGACACCAGGCAGCCTGTTCCCATCGGAGGGGATTCACCCTCTCACCCACCTCTTCCCAGTTACAGTCAGACACCAGGCAGCCTGTTCCTATTGGAGGGGATTAACCCTCTCACTCACCTGTTCCCAGTTGCAGTCAGACACCGGGCAGCCTGTTCCTATCAGAGAGAAATAACCCTCTCACCCACCTCTTCCCAGTAACAGTCAGACACCGGGCAGCCTGTTCCTATCGGAGTGGATTAATCCTCTCACCCACCTGTCCCCAGTTACAGTCAGACACCGGGCAGCCTGTTCCTATCGGAGGGGGTTAACCCTCTCACCCACCTCTTCCCAGTTACAGTCAGACACCGGGCAGCCTGTTCCTATCGGAGGGGATTAACCCTCTCACCCACCTCTTCCCAGTTACAGTCAGACACTGGGCAGCCTGTTCCTATCAGAGAGGATTAACCCTCTCACCCACCTCTTCCCAGTTACAGTCAGACACCGGGCAGCCTGTTCCTATCGGAGGGGATTAACCCTCTCACCCACCTCTTCCCAGTTACAGTCAGACACTGGGCAGCCTGTTCCTATCAGAGAGGATTCACCCTCTCACCCACCTCCTCCCTGTTCATTCCAATGCCCCTGCCCTTCGATGCCTCACCCAAGTGCGCCGAAAGTGACTGGCTGATATTTGGCCATGGGGAGCACCACAGCTGTCACTGCTTCTGCTCTTGCACCATGCCACAATCTCTGCAGCGAGCTTGGTCGGGAACAGGAACCTGCCAATCTTTATTTTCTTTCACCGGCCCAGGTTCCCTTGGCGTCAAATTTTAGCCCTTCCCCCTCCCTACCCCACCCCCCCCAACTTTTACTGGCTGTGATCAGCGGACCCATTACAGACTGGGCTCTTCCTGTTCTGTGTTTGGGGCTTAGGCCCACACAAGGAGTGCCACTCAGCCTCTGAACCATGCCGGCGTCTCGGTTTTGCGCCTTTGGTGCAGACAACATCGTGGGACGGATGTGTTGCCAAGTTAGTGAAGGTCAGGGTTCAGTGCCCCTCATTTAAACTCCCCCTCCCCTCCTACCCCGCTCCCGCATACAGCGCGGAGCCAGTTTCCACCTCCCCCCCCCCCACACCCCGAGGAATCAAGCTCCTTCACCACAAACAAATAAGGTCACCTTCAGTGCCTGAGAAGCTGGCAGCAGCGAGACAGTCTGACGGAACTGTGAGACTCCACCTGGGTTTCACAGTCTCTGGAGCAAAGCAGAGTCAGTACACAGAGTCGGGCAAGTCACGTGGCAGGGAGAGAGAAGGAGACTGAGAGAGAGAGAGAGAGAGACACAGGGAGGAGGGGAAGAGAGAGGGAGAGAAACAAAGAGAGAAGAGACAAAGAGAGAGAGAGAGTGACAAAGAGAGAGAGGGAGAGGGAGGGTGAGATGTGCAGAGGAAGATGGGGAGAAAACAGGGAGACACAGAGAGAGATAGATAGAGAAAGTGGGACAGCCAAAGAGCGAGGGAGAGTCAGAGACAGAAAGCAAGTGAGGCAGAGAGAGGCAGACAGACAGAGAGGGGAAGAGAAATTGGGAGAGACGGAGAGAGAGACAGAGAAAGGGGAGAGGGGGAGAGAGAGAGCCGGAGAAAGAGAGACACTGACAGAGAGAGGAAGACAGAGCGAGAGAGAGAGAGACAGAGGGACAGAAATAGGGATAGAGACAGAATAACAGAGATAGAGAGGGAGAAGGGGAGAAGGGGATAGACAGAGAGGGACAGAGAGACAGAGACAGAGCAGTCAGGGAAAGAAACTGAGAGAGACAGAGTGAGAGAGAGCGGCAGATAGGGAGCCAGAGAGAGTCAGTGAAGGACTGCCCATGTAGGAGTCAGGGAACTGTCAGTCGATGGAGTGGCAGGCACGGAGAGCTCGCAGTTGATGACAACAAGCTCCAGGAGGCGCTGTCTGCCGGTGATACAGGAGTTTCGGGCAGTTCAACAACGAATAGAGCCTAAAAAATTGGTACTGAGGCCCACAGTGCAGCAAGTGGCCCAGATCCCATTGCACTGCCTGCTGTCCGTACTGATCCTAGCTGCGGAACGGCGAGAGAGGGGCTAGGATTGGCACTTCGCTCCACACCAGGGACAGGAGGAGGCCATTCAGCCCCTCGAGCCTGTTACACAGGGACAGGAGGAGGCCATTCAGCCCCTCGAGCCTATTCGGACTTTCAATTAGATCAGGGCTGATCCGTGACCTAACTCCACATACCTGCCTTTGCCCCATATCCCTTCATACCTTAAGTTAACAAAAATCTATCAATCTCAGATTTATAATTAATAATTGATCGAGAATCAATTGCCATTTGCGGAAGAGAATTCCAAGCTTCGACCGCCCTCTGTGTGTAGAAATGTTTCCTAATTTCACTGTGAAAGCTCTGGCTCGAATATTCAGACTTTGCCCCCCAGTCCTCGACTCCCCAAACAGTAGAAATAGTTTCTCTCTCTCTTTACTCTGTTCCCCTTGATATCTTGTAAAGTTCAATCAAATCACCCCGTAACCTTCCAAATTCCAGGGGATACAACGCTAGTTTGTGTAAACTCTCCTCGTAATTTAACCCTTGGAGTCCTGGTGCCATTCTGGTAAATCTACACTGCACTCCCTCCGAGGCCTATCTGTCTTTGCTAAGGTGTGCTGCCCAGAACTGCTCAGAGTTCTCCAGGTGTGGTCTAACCAGGGTTTTGTACAGCTGAAGCATGGCTTCTCGTCCTCGAGATATAAATGTCAGTATTCCAGCCCAGGTTCCATTCCTGACCCTGGGATGTGTTGATTTCAGTGTTTTTTTATTATCCTTTCATGGGATGTGGACGTCGTCTGGGCATTTGTTGCCCATCCCTCATTGCCCTTGACAACCGAGTGGCTTGCTTGGCCATTTCAGAGGGCAGTTAAGAGTCGACCACATTGCTCTGGGTCTGGGGTCACGTGCAGGCCAGACCGGAGGCTCCGAGGTTCGTGTGGGACGGAAAACGTCCCGGAATGCTGCTCTGGATGCCTAGCCAGTAACTGCTGCCAGCAGGAGATCGGGTGAGGACAGGATCGGGAGCTGGGAGGTGAAGCCCCCCACAGTCAAACACCCTGCCCACCCCCTGAGCGCTGACACACACACACACACACACACACGGTGTCACCAGCGCGCAGTGCCAAGAGAGCCAAGAGGCATGGCCTGAACCCGTTGCCCGGCAACCGGGCAAGGCCTCCAGCAGGAGAGGCTGGGAAAGCAAACCTCTCTTGAGAGATTTATGGCTCCTTTATCAGCCTGAGCCAGACACCGAACACAATAAGGAAACTATTTACAGCAGCTCAACAACACCCTTGAGTTCCCGACAGGCCCACAGGGACACCAGGCAGCTTACAGTTTCCGACAGCACTCCAGACAGTAACTACACACAACGGGGTTAGATACAGAGTAAAGCTCCCTCTACACTGTCCCCATCAAACACTCCCAGGACAGGTACAGCACGGGGTTAGATACAGAGTAAATCTCCCTCTACACTGTCCCCATCAAACACTCCCAGGACAGGTACAGCACGGGGTGAGATACAGAGTAAAGCTCCCTCTACACTGTCCCCATCAAACACTCCCAGGACAGGAACAGCACGGGGTTAGATACAGAGTAAAGCTCCCTCTACACTGTCCCCATCAAACACTCCCAGGACAGGAACAGCACGGGGTTAGATACAGAGTAAAGCTCCCTCTACACTGTCCCCATCAAACACTCCCAGGACAGGCACAGCACGGGGTTAGATACAGATTAAAGCTCCCTCTACACTGTCCCCATCAAACACTCCCAGGACAGGAACAGCACGGGGTTAGATACAGTGTAAAGCTCCCTCTACACTGTCCCCATCAAACACTCCCAGGACAGGAACAGCACGGGGTTAGATACAGTGTAAAGCTCCCTCTACACTGTCCCCATCAAACACTCCCAGGACAGGTACAGCACGGGGGTTAGATACAGTGTAAAGCTCCCTCTACACTGTCCCCATCAAACACTCCCAGGACAGGAACAGCACGGGGGTTAGATACAGAGTAAAGCTCCCTCTACACTGTCCCCATCAAACACTCCCAGGACAGGCACAGCACGGGGTTAGATGGGCGGCCGACTCCGGGGACGGTCCGGCGGGCGGAGGAGTAGCCGAAACCCCCGGGACGCCCCTCACTGCGGGTGGCGAGGGGGCTCGGGAGTGCGGAGCGATCCCGGCCGAGCTGACCCCCGCTCGGCCGGAACTGCTCATCGGACCCAGGCCCCGAAACCCTCCTCGGGAGCCGGTCCCGCACAACCCGAGCCGCCTCTCGGAAATGCCCTCCGTGCCATTCCAATCGGCGCGGAGGGGTTTCCTGTATGGGCTGCTCCTGCACACTCTCCACTTCCTCGCCCTCGTCAGCCGGCCGGACACGCCCTGGCGGTCCGCGTTGCCATCTGGCGGCGAGGGGAAACCCCGATGGAGGTCTCTCTACGCGGGAGTCTTCCCCCTTTACATCGGGGACCTGGGGTGGAGGGTGCTGCACAGAGCAGTCCCGTGCAATAGGCTTTTAAGTAGGTTCACGGACTCCCAGGCCAGCTGTACTTTCTGCGGCCTGGACGAGTCCGTGTTCCACATTTATATGGAGTGTGCGAGGTTGCAGCCCCTATTTGAGTATCTGAAGGGACTGCTCCTCAAATTCTGGCTGCACTTCAGTCCCACGCTCCTGATCTTTGGGCACCCGGTGCGGAGGGGCTTGGGCCGGGAGGAGGATCTCCTCGTCGGTCTGCTCCTGGGCCTGGCCAAGGTGGCAATTCACAGGTCCAGGTTGCGGGCCGTCGGGGGGTCCGTCCTCCCCGATTGCCTGCCCCTCTTCCGCGGTTACGTTCGCGCCCGGGTGTCCCTGGAAAAGGAGCATGCGGTGTCCGCCGGAACGCTTGAGGCCTTCCGCGACCGGTGGGCACCGCAGGGACTGGAGTGCATCGTCGACGCCGAGAATGGCATTTTAATTTGAGTTTTTTTTTTTGTTTATTTATCTGGTTTTAATAAAGTTATTTTAAAAATATAAGTGTGTATATAAAGGGGGCCTGAGGAATAAAGGCCCCCTCGACATAAAATATATAAAAGGGGCCCGGGGTATAAAGGCCCCCTCGACATAAAAAAAAACGGGGGTTAGATACAGAGTAAAGCTCCCTCTACACTGTCCCATAAAAATACAAAGGGTGAAAGGTCAGCATCTAACTCACTGACCGCCCCCTGACGAGTCCCCCGATCAGAGAGACGAGGCCTTCTTAGTCCCCTCTCTGCCTCAGGATTGTTATTTTATTTCTGTCACCCAAAGCGGAGAATTCCTTTAAGTAACAGGAGCTGTATCAGAACAGCGTGTTCCTTTCTCAAGCATGAACAACAAGTTGGTGCGTGTTTGGTTTAAGACTGAGTGAAGCCTTTATTTAAAGAGGCCCCTGGTCCCAGCTGAGTGCACAGGCCCAGTGCTGGTGCCAGGCGGAAGCTGCTCGGGTGGGGGCAGGGCAGCTGTTCTCCATCCACTACACTTCTCTCAGCACAGCAGCTACTTTCCTGGGGACTGCAGGGCACGGCAAGGTTAATACACACAGTGGGGAGAAAATAGGGGAAACTGGTTACCCGCAAAGCGAGAGGAGGGAGAGAGAGAGAGGGAGAGAGATACACATGGGGAGAGAGAGGGAGAGAGACACACATGGGGAGAGAGAGGGAGAGAGACACACATGGGGAGAGAGACACACATGGGGAGAGAGAGGGAGAGAAGAGAGGGAGAGAGACACACATGGGGAGAGAGAGGGAGAGAGACACACATGGGGAGAGAGACACACATGGGGAGAGAGAGGGAGAGAAGAGAGGGAGAGAGACACACATGGGGAGAGAGAGGGAGAGAAGAGAGGGAGAGAGACACACATGGGGAGAGAGAGGGAGAGAGACACACATGGGGAGAGAGAGGGAGAGAGACACACATGGGGAGAGAGACACACATGGGGAGAGAGAGGGAGAGAAGAGAGGGAGAGAGACACACATGGGGAGAGAGAGGGAGAGAGACACACATGGGGAGAGAGACACACATGGGGAGAGAGAGGGAGAGAAGAGAGGGAGAGAGACACACATGGGGAGAGAGAGGGAGAGAGACACACATGGGGAGAGAGAGGGAGAGAAGAGAGGGAGAGAGACACACATGGGGAGAGAGAGAGAGAGAAGAGAGGGAGAGAGACACACATGGGAGAGAGAGAGGGAAAGAAGAGAGGGAGAGACACACACATGGGGAGAGAGAGGGAGAGAGACACACATGGGAGAGGGAGAGGGAGAGAAGAGAGGGAGAGAGACATAGATGGGAGAGGGAGAGGAGAGGGAGAGAGACACACATGGGGAGAGAGAGGGAGAGAGACACACATGGGAGATGGAGAGGGAGAGAAGAGAGGGAGAGAGACACACATGGGGAGAGAGAGGGAGAGAGACACACATGGGAGAGAGAGAGAGAAGAGAGGGAGGGAGACACACATGGGAGAGGGAGAGAAGAGAGGGAGAGAGACACACATGGGAGAGAGAGAGAGAAGAGAGGGAGAGAGTCACACATGGGAGAGAGAGAGAGAAGAGAGCGAGAGAGACACACATGGGAGAGGGAGAGGGAGAGGGAGAGAAGAGAGGGAGAGAGACACACATGGGGAGCGAGAGGGAGAGAGACACACATGGGAGAGAGAGAGAGAAGAGAGGGTGGGAGACACACATGGGAGAGAGAGAGAGAAGAGAGCGAGAGAGACACACATGGGAGAGGGAGAGAAGAGAGGGAGAGAGACACACATGGGGAGAGAGAGGGAGAGATGAGAGGGAGAGAGACACACATGGGAGAGGGAGAGGGAGAGAAGAGAGGGAGAGAGACACACATGGGGAGAGAGAGAGCAAGGGAAACAAGCAGGAGTGAGACACATGGAGAGGAGAGGGAGAAAGACATAACATGGGGGAGAGAGAGAGAAGAGAGGGAGAGACACATGTGGGGAAAGAAAGAACGAGGGAGAAGAGATGGAGAAAGACATACATGGGGAGAGAGGAGACACACATGAAGAAAGAGAGAGAAAATGAGGAAAAGCGGTGCAGATGGGGAGAGAGAGAGATTGGAGCAGTGATCCCTCTAAATTTTCTGCATTGTACATGGCCTGTTTATATCAAAGTGCAGTACACAGACAGAGAGATGCAGAGTGAGATAGAAAGAGAGAGAGAGGGAGACAGGAAACAGCGAGAGAGATGTGGCAAAGAATGAGAGAGAGAGAGAGAGAGAGAGAGAAAGACGGGGAGAGATAAAGAGATATCGGGAGTGAGAGAGACAAGGGGAGAGAGAGAAAGACAGGAAGAGAAACAGAGAGAAATGGAGAGAGACAGAGAGAGAATGACAAGGAGAAAGTGGCAGAGAGAGAGATGGAGAGATATGGAGAGAGAGAGAGAGAGAGACGGGGAGATAGAGACAAGGGGAGAGAGAGAAAGACAGAAAGACGGTGAGAGACGGAGAGAGACAGAGAGTGAGATAGATAGTCAGGAAGAGAGAGAGACAGGGAGAGAGGGAGAGAAGGAGAGAGACGATGAGAAAGATAGAGACAAACAGAGAAAGAGAGTGACAGAGAGAGAAAGAGAGAGAGACAGTGAGAGAGACAGAGAGGAGAGACAGAGAGCGAGAGAGCGAGACAGAGAGAGAGAAAGAGAGAGAGTCAGATAATAGAGCGAGAAAGTAGAGAGCGTGAGAAAAAGAAAGAGTGAGTGACAGCGAGATACAGATATTGAGTGACAGAGAGTACGAGATAGCAGAGAAAGAGAGAGAGAGAGAAAACAGTGAGTGAGAAAGAGAAACAGAGACTGAGGGCTGAAATTTTGGCCCCAGCAAGGGCAGGAACAGAGGTGAACGGGGCCCAAATATACTGACGCCAGCCGATATGCCAGTTTCCTGGCCCCATTTCTGAGGAGGAAGACTGCAGTAGAGGGTAAATAACTGAGAGGGCACTTCAACAGGGAAGCGACAGGGGAAAATGTATCTGTCTGGAGGGGATTCCAGCTCTCTAGGCAGGCCTAGAGGCCCTCCCTCCCTCCCTGCCTGCCTGGGTGTGGGTGCAGGTGCAGCCAAAGGCTGCCCTGCGGAGGACTTCCAGGCACCCTCAGTGTTGGCCTGGCTACTGCATCTGTTGAAGCGCCCTCTCAGTTACTTACCCTCCACTGCAGCCTGCTGCTTCCCTCAGGCTGGAAGGCCTATGATTGGCCCTCCCAGCTTCATGCCAGTTAATGGGGCACCCCAGTAAAAACCCCAAAGAGTGACTGTTTCCCCATCACCGGCCCAGCCCCTCACTTGCCTGGGCCGGTTTGCAACCCGGAAACAGCCCCGATTCTGGTTTCCTGTCCCCGACACAAGACTCCAGACCTGAGAGGCAGAAACAGTCTGAGAGCGTGAGAGAGACAGAGAGAGAGAGAGAGAGAAAGAGAGAGATGGAGGGAGACATAAACAGGAGAGAGTATGAGGAGACACGCATCCCACTACTGGGCCTCTTCAGAACTCAGGCGACCAGTACTGGGGCACTGCTGGGTGCTGTTCTGTTCCCCTCCTCCCCTCCCCTCAATCCCATTTACTCACAGACCTGCCATCTTCAACCCAGCCCTGCAGTGACCGGATCTCCACTCTTCAAGATCAAGGCTCCAGATAGGAGGGTGTTACCATTGGCACTGAGGCCCACTCCAAGTCAGAAGGACTCAGGTTTCATGCCCAGGGGTAGAGAGAGAGAGAGAGAGAGAGGAGAGGAGAGGCAGGGTTATAGATAGTTTACTAACCCCCCACACCCCCCTCCCCCCATCACCCCCGGCCTCGGCCCCTGGACGCAGGACAGACCCGCACTCCCTCCCCTACCCTCGCAACTGCACCGAGGTAGGCCCGTAAACCCCCACAGATTGGAAGTAGGCCGAGACAGAGGCCTGTGGGCCCTCCTTGGCCAGTGTGAGGGTCTCCAGAGGGAGGCTGGGAGCAGGGCAGCTACCCCCGAGTGACGGACAGGCACAGGCCGGTCTGTTTACCGCACATTCCCATCCGCATACCAGTGTCTATTACAGAATTCCGGCGTTCCCTCCAGACAGCTGAAGGGTTTGCAGCAGTGGAGCCTCAGGTCTCCGAGGCAGCAGCTCCAGCATCGATTTTCCGCTCGGATTCTCTACCTCTCTCTCTCTCTCTGTCTCTCTCTCTGTCTCTCGGGCAACAACGTCACCTCATTATCTGTTTGCTTCTCCCTCACAATCTCCGAATTGTCAGATCGCAGAAACCTCCTCCAGTTAAATAGCGGGAAGGATGAAGCCATTGTCTTCAGTCCCCGCCGCAAACTGCGTTCCCCAGCCACCGACCCCATCCCTCGCCCTGGCAACTGTCTCAGGCAGAACCAATCTGTGCGCACCCTTGGGGTCAACACTTGACCCCGAGATGAGCTTCCGACCGCATATCCGTGTCGTCACTAAGACCGTCTATTTCCACCTCCGTACCATCGCCCGACTCCGCCCTGCCTCAGCTCATCTGCTGCTGAAACCTTCATCTGTGCCTCCATTACCTCTAGACTTGACTATTCCAACGCTCTCCTGGCTGCTCTCCCACATTCTACCCTCCTTAAACCCGAGCTCATCCAAAACTCTTTAAGGTGAAGGGTGGGAGATATAAGGGGGATGTCAGGGGAAGGTTCTTTACCCAGAGAGTGGTCGAGGCATGGAATGCCTTGCCCGGGGAAGTTGTTGAGTCAGAAACTTTAGGGACTTTCAAAAGGCTTTTGGATAGGTATATGGATAAAGGAGAATGATGGGGTATAGATTAAATTGTCCTTGACAGAGGACAAAGGATCGGCACAACATTGTGGGCCGAAGGGCCTGTTCTGTGCTGTATGTTCTATGTTCTATGTTCTATGTTCTGCTGCCCCGTGTCCTAACTCGCACCAAGTCCCGTTCCCCTATCACCCACTCTGCTCGCTGACCCACCCTGGCTCCCGGTCAAGCAACATTCTGATTTTAAAATTCTTATCCTTGTTTTCAAATCCCTCCATGGCCTCGCCTCCCTCCCTATCTCTGTAACCTCCTCCAGCCCCACGACCCTCCGAGATCTCTGCCCTCCTCTAATTCCGGCCTCTCGAGCATCCCCCGATTTTAATCTCTCCACCACTGGCGGCCGTGCCTTCAGCTGCCTAGGCCCCGAGCTCTGGAATTCCCTCCCTGAACCTCTCCACCTCTCTAACCTCTCCTCATTTAAGGCGTTCCTTAAAACCGACCTCTTTGACCGAGCTTTTGGTCACCTGACCTAATATCTCATGTGGCTCTGTGTCAAATTTTGTTTGACAGTCACTCCTGTGAAGCTCCTTGGGATGTTTTACGATGTTAAAGGGACTATATAAATGCAAATTGTTGTTGTAGTACTTTCTAAACATCTCCCCCTCTATCTCTCTGCCCCTCTCTTCCCCATCAATCTTTCCCTTCCATCGTATCTCTCTCTCTCTCTTCCTCTCCCTGCACCGAATAGGGACCAATATTTACCTTGTAACTTGCCATTAAAACGGAGAGAAATTGGCCATCATCACATTGCTGTTTGTGGGATCTCGCTGTGTACAAAATGGCTGCCGCATTTCCTACATTGGCACAGTATCTACAATGCAGCTCTTTGGCTCTAAAGTGCTTAGGGATGTCCCATCTTCCTCCTTCACTCTTTCTCTGTCTCTCTCTCTCTCTGCCTGTCTCTCTCGCTGCCTCTCTCTCTCTCAGTATCTCTCCGTCTCTGTCTCCTTCATTCTCTCTCTGTCTCTCTCCCTTCCTCTGTCTCTGTCTCTTTCTCTCTCTCTATCTCTCTCTGCCTGTCTCTCTCTCTGCCTCTTTCTCTCTCAGTATCTCTCTAACTGTATCTCGCTGTCTCTGTCTCCTTCACTTTCTCTCTGTCTCTGTCTCTCTCTCTCAGTATCTCTCTCTCTGTATCTCTCTCTCTCTGTCTCCCTCTCTCTGTCATTGTCTCTCTCTCTCTCTCTCTCCCTAGCTCACTTTCATTCCATTTCTCATTGTCTCTACCTGTGTCTTTCTGTCTCTCTCTGTCTCTCTCACTCCATCTCTCAGTCTCCCTCATCCTATCTCTCACTCCCTCCCATCTTCTCTCTCACTATCTATCTCTCACTCTGTCTCTCTCACTCCATCTCTCTCTCTCTCACTCTGTCTATGTCTGTCTCTCTCACTGTCTCTCTCAGTCTTCCTCACTCCATCTCCCAATCTGTCTCACACTCCGTCTCTCCTTTTCTCCTGGGATGAGGTCCCGAAACGTTCCCAGTGCCCTTGGACTTGTTCTCCAGCAAGGAGGTGATGCCTTAACCAAAGAAAAATCAATAAACGGGGAGGTGAAGTGGAGCAGAACTGGAGAAAAATACCTTCAGCGGCAAACGGGAGTTCCGCTCAGCAGGGACGAGTGTTCCCAGGATTTCTTCCTTGAGCAGTTGACCCGGAATACACGGGAATGGAAATGAGGGAGAGCCATTCCTCAACGGGCACCCTTCAGGCCCTCCGCCCAATGAGGCGCCGGCTTTATGTTCCGATCTGCTCCCACACATCCAATTGGTCACGGTCAATGAGGCAGGACCTTCCTAATGATGTAACAGATCAGCCATGATCTCATCGAACGGCGGAACAGGCTGGAAGGGCCAAATGGCCTCCTCCTGTTCCTACGCTGACGCTTCAGCCATCATCACCCACCTCCTCAGAAAAATAACCTTTGACCCTACCCCACCCCCCACCGTCTTTGCAAACTACCGCCCCATCTCCAACCTCCCTTTCCTCTCCAAAGTCCTCAAATGTATCGTTGCCTCCCAAATCCGTGCTTAATTTTCCCAGAACTCCATGTTTGAGTCCTTCCAATCAGGTTTCTGCACCCCCCCCCCCACCCCCGCCACAATACAGAAACAGCTCTTATCAAAGGCAGAATTGACGTTCTATGTGACTGTGACAAATGTAAACTTTCCCTCCTCATCCTCCTCAACCTGTCTGCACCCTTTGACATGGCTGACCACACCATCCTCCTCCAACGTCTCTCCACTGTCGTCCAGCTGGGTGGGACCTGGTTCCATTCTTATCTGTCTAATCGTAGCTAGAGAATCACCTGCAATGGCTTCTCTTCCTGCTCCCGCACCGTTACCTCTGGTGTCCCCCAAGGATCTCATGTACGTGCTGCCCCTCGGCGACATCATCTATAAACATAGTGTCACGTTCCACGTGTACGCTGACGACACCCAACCATCCCCCCCCCCCCACTGCTCCTCCCCCACTCCCCCTGCTCCTCCCCCACACCCCCTGCTCCTCCCCCACACCCCCATGCTCGCTGACCCACATTGGCCCCTGGCCTGGCAATGCCGCAATTTTAAAATTCTCATCCTCATCTTCAAATCCCTCCATGGCCTCACCCTCCAGTCCTTCGAGATCTCAGCGCTCCTCCAATTCTGGCCTCTCGCGCATCCCCCATTTCCGTCGCCCCCATCGCCGGCAGACGTGTCGGGCGGTCGAGGGGGGTGGGGGCGGGATGCGGAGGCATTCCAGTCCCTACTCCAGACACTCGGGATCATAATCCGAAGCCGACACTCCTGGCGCCAGGGCCGAGGGAGCGCCGCGCTGTCGGAGGTGGGCGTGGAAGATCCCACGGCCGTTATTTTGAAGGAGAGCCAGGGCAGTTCTCCCCAGTGTCCTGAGGCCAATAGTTAACCCGCAACCAACTTCATCAAAGTAAATGACTTGAGGTCAGTCTCATATTGTTGCTTGTGGGATCTTGCTGTGCACAGGTTGGCTGCCACGTTTTTTCCTATGTTACAACAGTGACTACACTTCAAAAATACCTCATTGGCCATAAAGCGTTTTGGAAGGTGCTGAGGCCACAAAAGACGCGATAGAAATGCAAAGTATTTCGATCTTCTTGTTCTTTGCTTGGGTGCCTATTTTGATCTCATCGCATCTCTGTGAAACTCTTTGGGGCACTTTACATTTGCTATGCCCAGTAAAGACGTATCATAATCCGAAATCATGTTTGATTAATTTGCCAGGGTTCTTCGAAGGAGTAACAAGCAAAGTGGATAATGGGGATCCTGTAGATGTAGTATATCTGGACTTCCAGAAGGCATTTGATAAGGTGCCGCACAAAAAGTTAATATACAAGATCACATGGGGTTAGGGGCAATTTATTAGCTTGGACAGAGGATTGGCTAACCAACAGAAAACAAAGAGTCGGGATAAATGGGTCCTTTTCTGGTTGGCAAGATGTAACTAGTGGGGTGCCACAGGGTTCGGTCCTCGGGCCCCAACTATTTACTATCTATATTAATGACTTGGATGCAGGGATAGAAGGTACTATAGCCAAGTTTGCAGATGACACTAAAATAGGTGGGACAGTAAGTTGCAATAAAGAAATAAGAAACCTACAAATGGATATGGATAGGTTTGGTGAATGGGCCAAAATTTGGCAGATGGAGTTTAACGTGGATAAGTGTGAGGTTATCCACTTTGGTCAGAAGAATAGAAAGGCAAAGTATTATCTAAATGGAGAGAAACTTCAGAGTGCTTCGGTACAGAGGGATCTGGGTGTCCTCGTGCATGAATCGCAGAAAACTAGTATGCAGGTACAGCAGGTAATAAGGAGGAAAATGGAATTTTGGCATTTATTGCTAAAGGAATAGAGTATAAAAGTAGGGATGTGTTGCTGCAACTGTACAAGGCATTAGTGAGACCGCACCTGGAATATTGTGGACAGTTTTGGTCCTCTTAATTGAGGAGGGATGTAGTTGCATTGGAGGCAGTTCAGAGGAGGTTCAGAAGATTGATTCCAGGGATGGGGGGGTTTGTCTTATGAAGGAGATTGAGCAGTTTAGGCCTTTACTCTCTAGAGTTTACAAGAATGAGAGGAGATCTAATTGAGATATATAAGATGATTAAAGGGATTGACAAAGTAGACGTAGAGAGGATTTTTTTTTAAGAGATACAGCACTGAAACAGGCCCTTCGGCCCACAGAGTCTGTGCCGACCATCAACCACCCATTTATACTAATCCTACACTAATCCCATATTCCTATCACATCCCCACCTGTCCCTATATATTTCCCTCCCACCTACCTATACTAGGGGCAATTTATAATGGCCAATTAACCTATCAACCTGCAAGTCTTTGGCATGTGGGAGGAAACCGGAACACCCGGAGGAAACCCACGCAGACACAGGGAGAACTTGCAAACTCCGCACAGGCAGTACCCAGAATCGAACCCGGGTCCCTGGAGCTGTGAGGCTGCGGTGCTAACCACTGCGCCACTGTGCCGCCCCGAAATGTTTCCTCTTGTGGGGTAATCTAGAACTAGGTCATAGTTTTAGGATAAGGGGTAGCAGATTTAAAACAGAGATGAGGAGAAATTACTTCTCTCAAAGGGTCGGGAGTCTATGGAATTCACTAACCCAGAGTGCGGTGGATACCGGGATATTGAGTAAATCTAAGGAGGAGATAGATAGATTTTTAATTAGTAAAGGGTTGAAGGGTTATGGAGAATGGGCAGAAAAGTGGAGTTGAGGCCAAGATGAGATCAGCAATGATCGGATTGAATGGCGGAGCAGGCTCGAGGGGCTGAATTGCCTACTCCTGCTCCTAGTTCTTATGACCTTATAACCTTTAAGATACGAATTTTATTTAATGTGAAATCTTTGAAATTGACTTTCCTTTAAAAGAAAAGTGGGCAATGTGCCGCAAAGATGGCTGCCAAAGGTCAGATGGCCCATTCTGTGGATGCAAAACTGCCTCACTGTCTCGAAAGGACAAAAGGATACATTCCAGACGAAGAGGTGTCGACTACGCCCAGCCTGAAACCATCAATTGAATGGGTTTCTTCCGAGGCAAAGAAGGTGTAAAATAGATACATCAGGCTGGATTTTGTGGAGGAGGCGGGGCTTCTGGCGCCAGGCCAAAAGTCAGGGTTGGGGGGTGGGGTTTGCGGGGAATCCACACCTCGGACTTTTCGTGCCCTCCCTGGCATTGCTCCAGAGGCAAAGTTTCCGTATCCCGCTTTCAAGAGCTGCAGGCCAATCACAAGACTGGCAACTCAGCAGTATCAGCAGCACCACCAAGAGTGTGGGGCCACTGCCTGTACTGCAGAGGCCTCAGACCCCAGGCCCAGCGATGGAACCCCAGACCTCAGGTAAGTGAGGCGGGGCCGCAGGAGACAGTCTGGAAGGCCCCGGCAAGGAATGGGGGTAGTGGGACGTGGGCATGAAGTCCAGGGGGAGGGTCCATGAAGCTGTAGGTTTGGCCGGCGAGGGTCCTCTGCGGGCCACAGATTGCCCTAGAAGGAGGGATTCCCCACCAACCCCGCAGGGAGGGTGCCTCGTTTTACAAGGCGGCCTCCCCATGTGGCGGAGGCATCTCCCGCCACTGGCTAGATGCCAGCAGCGGTGGGATGAGGCCCTCAAGTGGCCGTTAATAGGCCACTTCAGGGCCTCAATTGGCCTCTGGGTGGGAAGGCCATTGTTGGCCTCTCCTGTCCCTAGGAAATTCGCTTGATGATGGGGCAGCGAAGGGTTCTCCACCCCTCCATCACCTGTCGCGATTCAGTAGCCCTCCCAACTCCCCAAGCCTCTGACCCCGCCTCAGGGAGGGCTCTTAAAATCCAGCCCATCATAACATTAGGATACTCATCCAGACATTAATGGATGGCCATGGATTACACATTGTGCGGTCACACCAGGGGAGAAGACCATGTGTCAGATACCAGTAATGTGAATATGATGAATTGTGTCCTTAAGAGGTAACCCTCTGGAAAGAGAAAGAGAGAGAGAGACGACAGAAGGCAGTTGAGCCAGGGGCTTTGGAAAGATCCACCCTAAGCAAGAAGAAGCCCGGCTAATTCTACACTTCAACTGGTATAGCAGAGAACTGAAAGTGACCACCACCTCCAGTCTGAAATCATAACCACCAGAAATGTGCAATACCTCAACAAGTTCAAAACTACAAACATTCAGGCCTGCATCTTTAAAAGAGATTGTTCTACTTAGAAGATTCAACAGGTTTACTGTAAACCATGAACACCTACTGTGCCTGAACCCTCACCCTTTGCCTTCTATCTATTTTCTCTTGAGAGTGCATGTGGGAGTGAATGCATGCATGAGTGGTGTTGCAAACATTTCAGGGACTGAATATTGCACAGCAAATAGTTAATCTTCCACTTTAAACCTGCAAGAAAGCCTGTCACTGTCGGTTTATTTGGCAAGTAAAATATATTACCCCCGACTCCATGAGCCCTTATCTTGCCTATTAACCTTTTGTGTGGCACCTTAATGAATGCCTTTTGGAAATCCTAGTATACTATATATACTGGCTGCCTTTTATCCACCCTACTACTTACATTCTCAAAAAACTCTAATAAATTTGTCAAACATGATTTCCCTTTCGGAAAAGCACGTTGACTTTGTCAGAACGTACTGTGATTTTCTG
Source organism: Heterodontus francisci (assembly GCF_036365525.1). NCBI lineage: Eukaryota > Metazoa > Chordata > Chondrichthyes > Heterodontiformes > Heterodontidae > Heterodontus > Heterodontus francisci. The sequence continues at coordinate 15,325,700 of NC_090404.1, forward strand.
AGTGCATTGTTAAGACTTCCTTAATGATAAATTTTCTGAGGGAGAATCTATTAATGCCTGGGGAAAGAGAGTCTATTAATGTTTAGGGAGAGTCTAATAATTACTGGGATTCCAGTGTTTGCTCCTTTTACGGGGAGGGAACAATGTCAGAGAAACAGGAATCGAGCAGTAAAGGTGAACACAAACTAAAGAGACTGAGAGACGAACAAGAGGACGAGAAATGTCTTCACTCAGAGGGTTGTGAATCTTTGGCATTCTCTACCCTCAATGGCTGTGGTAGCTTCATCGTTGAATATATTCACGATTGAGATCGATGCATTTTTGGTTACTAAGGGAATCACGGGATATGGCAACTGGGCGGGCAAGTAGAGTTGGGCGTAGAAGTTCAGCCAATGATTTTATTGAATGGCCGAGCCGCCTCCAGGGGCCTTGTGGCCTACTCCTGCTCCTATTTCTCATCTCCATTATTGCAAATCCAAAGCGGACCACGAATTACACTAGAAACTCAAGACTAACATCACAGGAGGGTCAATCTGGAAGGTTCTAAAGCTCCTTCTGGTGGCTTCGATCCAGCAGGAGGCCTCTCCGGGGCCTAAGGCGTCAGAATCCGTAGGGTTTAGCTCGGCTCGCAGCGGGTCCCAGAGGACGCCAGCACAAAACGGAGAATCTCTTTCCGTTGCCTTTGTTCCGAAATGGGCAGCTCGATGCCCCCTTTTTGACGCTGGGGAATTACAGAAAAAGGGCCCGGACTTTATTGCCCGCCGCTCGTCGCCCTTGAGGGGATGGAGGGGGGCCCTGAGCTTCCTTCTTCTTGAACCGCAGCCATCCGTGGCATGAAGGGGCTCTCCCCGCTGGGTTCCTTTGTTTGCTCGGGCACCGCGGACAAGTCCTCTGGCATTTCTTACTCGTTTACCCTCCCCCTGCCCCCCGCCATGTTTCCCCGAGCGGGCAGCGATGGCCCACCTCCGAGCAGTTTGCCTAGGTCAGAGAGAGAGAGAGAGAGAGCGAGGCCACTTCAGAGGGCAGTCAAGAGTCAACAGACAACTTATAATTTCAATGTGGATTGGTATGAGGTGCGGGAGGAATAAGGAGGTCACGTAACCCACAGAAAATAAGGCTCCGGGAGGAGCTAAGGGATCTACAAGTACAAATTCACAGATCGTTAACCGCGGGGACACAGGGGAGTCACTGGGCCAGTCACCCAGAGGCCCAAGCTAATGTCCCCGGGTCGGCACGGGTTCAAATCCCCCACCGCGGCAGCCGGTGGGATCTAAATTCAGTTAATTAATCAATTAAAAGAAGTCTGCAACTGAAAGCTACTCCCCTCCGCCCCCCCACCAAACCCTGCGAGGCCGCTCCCACCCTGACCTACCTGAGGCCTGGCTCCAACGACGGTCCTCGGCCTCCAGGACGCTCACCCCCACGCAGCTGCCGCCGCCTCCAAAGGGGGCGGGTCTTCTGGCGAAGGGATCCAAAATCCCACGGGAAGCCCGTCGCTGTCTACTTAAGTGCCACATTGGCACAAAATTCGGTGGGCCTCCCGGAGAAGAGGTGACGCGGGGATCTCGGCGTCGGTTTCTCCCGATGTCGAGACCCCCCCCGCCGCCGCCGCCAGAATCAAACTCCCCCCTCGTGTCTCAATGATGGTGCCATCGAGTGTCGTAAAGACCCATCTGCTTCACTAACGTCCTTCAGGGAAGGAAATCCACCGTCCTTGCCCGGTCTGGCCTACGTGTGACGCCAGACCCAGAGCAATGTGGCTGACTCTTGACTGCCCTCTGAAAGGGCTGAGCAAGCCACTCCGTTCAAGGGCAATTAAAGATGGGCAACAAATGCTGGCCTAGCCAGCGACGCCCACTTCCCATGAAAGAATAACTGGAAAAAAAAAGGTTAATACGGCAATTAAAACAAAGCACTGGGCTTCAGTTTCAAGAGGAATAGAATTCAAAACAGAGAAGTTATGTTCAGCTTGAACCTTGGCTAGACCGCACTTGGAGTCACTGTGATCAGCTCTGCTCTCGGTATTCCATAAAGGAAAGGGAGGCACTGGAGAGGGTGTAAAAAAGATTCATGCAGACGATACCAGAATTGTGGGGGAGGGGGGGGGGCATAACAGTCAGGAAAGACTATAAGAGGCTGGGTCTCTTATCCCTAGAAAAGAGAAGACTTGAAGTGGGTGACCTATTAGAGGCCTTCGAGATTACGAAGGAAAAAGAAAGGCTTGCACTTGAGGACGTGCTAAAAGCACCTACAGCCAATGGAAATACATCGGAAATGTAGTCACTCCTGCAAAGTAGGAAACACGGCAGGCAATCTGCGCACAGCAAGCTCCCAAATACAGCAATCCGACAGATGGCGAGGTCATTTGCGTCAGAGACCAGTGTCATGAATGGATGACACCCCCACTGTAAATTGTGGTGTGTGCATTTGAGTATTAATGTCAACCACAGCAACTTGAAAGGGTCTAGTTTTCGGACCCAGGAAACCCCTATCCCAATTGTCTGGACTTGAAACTGTAACAGTTTGAGGGCACAGCCTGTTTTCAATCCACAGCTGCCTTTGGTTCAGTTTAGCCCAGCTGCCGAAAGCTGCACACTTCTCTCTAAGGCACAATCTGCAAGGAGCCAGAAAATTAAAGAAAACACAGACTGCAAACAGCGCAGAAAAATTAAAGACACAGTCTGCAAAAGAAACTAGCAAGAAAACTTGCCTTCCGCTAGCTTCCTCTCCATCTAAGGAAAAGGTGACTTCAGCCAAATCAAGCTATCTCCATTTAGCTTCGAGAGTGCGAAGAAGAAGAAATTTAGTCGTTCAATAGTACAGAACTTGAATATTGCTGAAAATAGAGACATGTTGTCGAAGCTTTTTGTCTTGCACTCATCAGGACACTCCACAAGAAGAACCAATGTAAGGGAAACAACAACTTATATTGCATGAGAAGACAGTGATGATTGGTTGGCAAGTGAACTCTGATTGGTAGAGGCGTTGCCATGGAGAATGCACCAGTTTTCAGTGACTGACAATCAACTGCCAAACATTGTTTGAAATTTAAACCAGGCAGCTTGACGCTGATTGGTCAAGGCATTGCCCTGAGGAATAAACCAGCATTCCAAACAAAAGCCAAACTGCCAAACAAAGCTTGACAGTTAACTGTCAAGTCATTTATTATCAGGGTTTAAGGGAGGGAAAAATTCAATCACTAATCCGCTTACGGACAGGTGGGTGAAAAAGAGACATTTGGATAGAGAAAATAAAAAGTTCAACTAACCGTTCGTAACCCCCGAACTTGAGAACATCAACATAAAAGAGTCACTAATAAATCCGACGGGGAATTCAGGAGAAACGTCTTCACCCAGAGAGCAGGGAGAATGTGGAACTCACTACCACAGGGAGTGGGTTGAGGCAAAGAGCATCGAGGAATTTATGGGCAAGCCGGATAAACACGGGAGGGAGAAAGGTGATAGAAGGACATGCTGATGGGGTGAGATCAAGTAGAGTGAGAGGGGGTTCAGGCGGGTGCATAGGGAGTTAGGAAGTAAGTTGAAAAGTAGGACCTCAGGATTACTACCAGTGCCACGTGCTAGTCAGAGTAGGAATAGCAGGATATATTGGCTGAATATGTGGCTGAAGAGATGGTGTGAGGGGGAGGGTTTTAGATTCCTGGGACATTGGGACCGGTTCTGGGGGAGGTGGGACCAGTACAAACTGGATGGGTTACACCTGGGCAGGACCGGGACTGATGTCCTCGGGGGAGTATTTGCTAGAGTGGTTGGGGAGGGTTTAAACTAAAATGGCAGGGGGATGGGAACCTTTGCAAGGAGTCAGAGGAGGGGGGATCAAAGACAAGAACAAAAAACAGTAAGGGGAATAAAATTGATAGGCAGAGAAATCAAGGGCCAGAAACAAACAGGGCCACAGTGACAAATAGTGGGAAGGGGACAAGTACTGTTAAAAAGACAAGCCTTAAGGCTTTGTGCCTTAACGCGCGGATCATTCGCAATAAAGTGGATGAATTAATCACGCAAATAGATGTAAACGTGGGTATGATATAGTCGGGATTACGGAGACATGGCTGCAAGGTGACCAGGGATGGGAAATGAACATCCAGGGGTATTCAATATTTAGGAAGAACAGACAAAAAGTAAAAGGCGGTGGAGTTGCATTGCTGGTTAAAGAGGAAATTAACACAATAGTGAGGAAGGATATTAGCTCTGACGATGTGGAATCTGTATGGGTAGAGCTGAGAAACACTAAGGGGCAAAAAACGTTAGTGGGGGTTGTATATAGACCCACAAACTATAGTGGTGATGTTGGGAATAGCATTAAACAGGAAATTAGAGATGCATGCGATAAAGGAACATCTGTAATTATGGGTGACTTTAATCTGCATATAGATTGGACAAATCAAATTAGTCACAATACCGTAGAGGAGGAATTCATGGAGTGTATACGGGATGGTTTTCTGGACCAATACGTTGAGGAACCAACTAGAGAACAGGCCATCCTCGACCGGGTATTGTGTAATGAGAGAGGAATAATTGACAATCTAGTTGTGCGAGACCCCTTGGGGATGAGTGACCATAATATGATAGAATTCTTCATCAAAATGGAAAGTGACGTAGTTGATTCTGAGACTAGGATCCTGAATCTTAATAAAGGAAACTAAGAAGGTATGAGGCGCGAGTTGGCCATGATAGATTGGGAAACGTTACTTAAAGGGATGACGGTGGAAAGGCAATGGCAAACATTTAGAGTGCATGGATGAACTGCAACAATTGTTTATCCCTGTCCGGCGCAAAAGTAAAACGGGAAAGATTGCCAAACCATGGCTTACAAGGGAAATTAGAGAAAGCATTAGATCCAAGGAAGAGGCATACAAATTCGCCAGAAAAAACAACAAACCCTGAGGATTGGGAGCAGTTTAGAATTCAGCAAAGGAGGACCAAGGGATTAAGAAGGGGAAAATAGAGTACGAGAGTGGACTGGAATCTTAATGTTCAAGGATATTTGAAGTTCTGGAAGAGTAGACAGAAAGGAAAAGGAGGTGGGGTAGCTTTGCTATTCAAGGAAGGGTTCGGTACAGCTGTGAGTAATGATATGGGTGCTATAGATCGTGATGTAGAATCAGTTTGGGTGGAAATAAGGAATAGCAAAGGAAAGAAATCACAGGTGGGAGTGGTCTCTAGGCACCCAAGGAAATGCCTCGCTGTAGGACAAAATATTAATCAGGAAATAATGGAGGCGTGTAAGAAGGGCACTGCAATTATCATGGGTGATTTTAATCTGCATATAGACTGGAAAAATCAAATTGGCAAGGGTAGCATGGAAGTCGAATTTGTAGAGTGAATCAGGGATTGTTACTTAGAGCAATATGTTGCAGAACCTGCCAGGGAACAGGCTATTTTAGATTTGGTATTGTGTAAGGAGGTAGGATTAATAAGAGATCTCGTAGTTAAGGATCCTCGAGGGGGAAGCGATAATAACATGGTAGAATTTCAAATTCAGTTTGAGGGTGAGCAACTCGGGTCTCAAACCAGTGTCTTCAACTTAAACAAGGGCAATTACAGAGGTATGAAGAAAGAGTTGTCTAAAGCGGGCTGGGAAAATAGACTACAGGGGAAGTCAATAGATGAGCAGTGGCAGACTTTTAAGCAGATATTTCATAACAGTCAACAAACATTTATTCGAGTCAGAAGGAAGGACTCGAAGAGAACGATGAACCACCCGTGGATAACAAAGGAAGTTAAGGAGAGTATCAAATCAAAAACAAAGGCCTACAATGCATCGAAAACGAGTGGCAGGCCAGAGGATTGGGAAGCTTTTAGAAACCAGCAGCAGATGACTAAAAAACTAATAAAGAGGGAGGAAATTGATTATGAGAGTAAATTGGCAAGAAATATAAAAACAAACAGTAAGAGCTTCTATGGGTATATTAAAAGGAAGAGAGTAGCTAAAGTAAGTGTGGGGCCCTTAGAGGATGAGACTGGGGAATTAGTAACAGGGAACAGGGAAATGGCAGATAATTTAACCCAATCAGTCTTCACGGTGGAGGACACTATAAACATCCCAAAACTAATAGATGATCAAGGTGTAAATGGGAGGGAGGAACTTGTAACAATCTCGATCACGAGGGAAAAGGTGCTGGACAAACTGATGGGACTAAAGGCAGACAAGTCGCCAGGACCTGATGGCCTGCATCCAAGGGTTTTAAAAGTGGCTGCAGAGATAGTGGAGACATTGGTCATAATATAACAAAACTCACTGGATTCCAGTCTGGTACCAGCGGATTGGAAAACCGCTAATGTGACACCCCTATTCAAGAAAGGAGGGAGAAAGAAAGCAGGAAACTATAGACCAGTTAGCTTAACATCAGTCATTGGGAAAATGCTAGAGTCCATTATTAAGGAAGAAATAGCAGAAAAACAATGTAATCAAACAGAGTCAATATGGTTTTATGAAAGGGAAATCATGTTTGACAAATTTGTTTGAGTTCTTTGAGGATATAACAAGCAGAGTGGATAAAGGGGAACTGGTAGATGTGTATTTGGATTTTCAGAAGGTGTTTGATAAGGTGCCACATAAAAGGTTGTTGCACAAAATAAGAGTTCAGGGTATTGGGGGTAATGTGTTGGCATGGATTGAGGATTGACTAACACACAGAAGGCAGAGAGTCGAGATTAATGGGTGTTTTCCAGATTGGAAAGAGGTAACTAGTGGGGTGCCACAAGGATTGGTCCTAGGGCCTCAGCTATTTACTATCGACATTAATGACTTAGAGGAAGGGACAGAGTGTAGTGTATTCAAATTTGCTGACGATACAAAAATAGGTGGGAAGGTACGTTGTGATGAAGACACAAAGAATCTGTAAAGGGATATAGATAGGTTAAGTGAGTGGGCAAAAACTTGGCAAATGGAGTTCAATGTGGGAAAGTGTGAGGTCATCCATTTTGGTAGGAAGAATAAAAAGGCAGATTATTATTTAGATGGAGAAAGACTACAAAACACTGCAGTACAGAGGGATCTGGGTGTTCTTGTACATGAAACACAAAAAGTTAGCATGCAGGTGCAGCAAGTAATTAGGAAGGCAAATGGAATTTTGGCCTTTATTCCTTGGGGGTTAGAGTTTAAAAATAGGGAAGACTTGTTACAACTGTACAGGGTGTTGGTGAGGCCACACCTGGAGTACTGCGTACAGTTTTGGTCCCCGTATTTAAGGAAGGATATACTGGCATTGGAGACAGTTCAGGAAAGGTTCACTAGGCTGATTCCTGGGATGAAGTGGTTGACTTATCAAGAATGGCTAAACAGGTCAGGCCTTTATTCATTGGAGTTTAGAAGAATGAGAGGTGATCTTATAGAAACATATAAGATTTTAAGGGGGCTCGACAGAGTAGATGTTGAGAAGATGTTTCCACTAGTGGGGGAATCTCAAACTAGGGGACATAGTTACAGAATAAGGGGGCACATATTTAAAACTGAGATGCGAAGGAATTTCTTCTCTCAGAGGGTGGTGAATCTCTGGAATTCTCTACCTCAGAGAGTTGTGGAGGCTGGGTCACTAAATGTATTTCAGGAGATAGATAGATTTTTGAAAGCTCAGGGAGTCGATGGTTATGCGGAGCAGGCCCGAAAGAGATGTTGAGGTCTGGGGCAGATCAGTCATGATCTTATTAAATGGTGGGGCAGGCTTGAGGGGCTGAATGGCCTACTCCTGCTCCTATTTCTTATGTTTCTTACGTTCTCATGTCTAATATAAGCTTGTGGGGAACATAAAAACTGACTGTGAAAGTTTCTATAGGTATGTGAAGAGAAAAAGATTGGTGAAGACAAATGTAGGTCCCTTACCGTCAGAAACAGGGGAATTTATTATGGGGAGCAAAGAAATGGCTGACCAACTAAATGCATGCTTTGGTTCTGTCTTCACAAAGCAGGACACAGAAATGTTGGGGAACACAGGGTTTAGTGAGAGGGAGGTACTGAAGGAAATCAATAATAGTGGAGAGATGGTGTTGGGGAAATTAATGGGATTGAAGGCCGATAAATCCTAGGGCCTGATAATGTACATCCCTAAGTTTTCAACAAAGAGTTAGATATAGCTCTTGAGGTGTAAGGGAGCAAAGGATATGGGGGGAAAGCGAGTACAGGTTACTGAGTTGGATGATCAGCCATGATCATAATGAATGGCGGAGCAGGATCGAAGGGCCGAATGGCCTACTCCTGCTCCAATTTTCTATGTTTCTATGAAAACACATATCATGGAGCAGTTGGGCCCAATGGCCTCTCTCTCTGCTGTAAATACTACGCTATTTCCAGATTTGAACAAGAAACGAATCGAAGTTCTCAAGCTGCCGGGGTGCGCGGGGCCATTTGACCTGCCGTTCCCTGGATTTCGGAATACTAGTCCCCTGACCACTACACTGCCCCTACTCTGCTTGACAGTTACTGCGAGGGGAGAGCCGGAAACGGGCTCGCTCAAACCGAGACAGTCTTTTCCTTTTCTCCGATCTCTGCTTTGCCTAAGGGCTGGCCCCTGACTTGGAGGCCGGCAGTTCAAGCCTAGGCCGCATTCCAGCAGTGCGAGAGGAAAACACACACACCCACATACACACAGATGGAAATTAGATACTGACTCTGCTTTTCCCAGGAAGCTGACTCTGCAGGTCCGGCTCAAACCAGCTCCAGCAGACCACAACAAGAGCGAGCTGCAAGGGGGCGGAGAAGTGCCATTGACCATGCAGTTACATAACAACCTTCTCCAAAGGCCTGTCTTCCCCGTGCCTTATTTACACACAGAGGACTCTTTGAATCACAACGCTGGGAACAGAAGAGGCTGGGATGACGGGGATTTTTGCTCCCTCTGTCCCTGCCTGACCCCGAATTCAATGGGAGCACTGGTCCTGCAGACTGAGAAGGGCACCCTTTGATGGGGAAAGTGTAGAGGGAGCTTTACTCTGTATCTAACCCCGTGTTGTTCCTGTCCTGGGAATGTTTGATGGGGACAGTGTAGAGGGAGCTTTACTCTGTCTCTAACCCCGTGCTGTACCTGTCCTGGGAGTGTCTCGGTACAGGATAGATGCTGTACATCACAGGCCACAAGCCTGTCGACGTGCTTCATCACTTAACAGCACCCTGGCTCTCTCCAGCTCACTCCTGCCTGATGTGCCTTAAGCAGAAACACAAAGGTCACGTACAAAATGGACCTATGAAGGAACAGCTGTCACAACAGAAGCCGACAGCAAGGGTGGGCCTGGAGATTCTCAGCACTGCAAGAGCAATTGGGAGTTCGCAACCCGAGAAACCACGAAAGGAAAAAGGTCAACGTGGATTTGTGTAAGGTCGGTCATGCCTGACTAATCTGCTTCTAATTGGCCTATTCCTGTTCCCGAGTCCCTCCTCGGCAACTGCAGTGCCGGGCGAGCGACGTTGCCATGGCGACGGGTTTCCTTTGTGCACCAGCGTGGCCCAAATGGTGGTCATTTTAGTGATTAAAATGGCGCACATTCACTGGAAATTTTTGTTGGAGAATATTGAGGCAACAATGTTGGTTCGGGTGTTGGCGAGCGAGAATCTCTCACACCCCACCCCCCCCCCCCCTTCTCACCTGTAGTTGACTTTGACCCTCCCATCCAAGGGGTCAGAGACGGGTGAAAGGTCAGTGTCTGACCTCACTGCCCCAACCCAGTCCCCCTCTCAAACCCCCCTCCACCCCTCTCGAGATCGCCTCCGACCGGCTGCGTTGACAGCTCGGCGTCAAACAGTGCGGCGCAGGCTTGTAAACGCCACCTGGGAGGTGCCGACGGCCCTTCGAACATCAAAGGGGCGACCCAGCAGCTTGGGCACGACCTGTGCCGTTCTCGGCGAGCCCGTCGTCAGGGAACTGCCAAGCGGAACCCCGAGTGTTGGCATGGCGACGCTGGGGAGTGCGGGGGTGGGGAAGTTGAAGAGAAACAGCTCCTGGCATGGGATGACTGAGGGATTGCAGCACCTCCTCCCTTTCTCTGCGTTTCCCTCCGAATTGACCCTCCCCACCCTTGCCCCGACCGTCTCTTCACCCTTAGCGAGGTGGAGGGGCAGAGTGAGGAGGAGACGGGCTCCACAATCAACAGACCTCCTCCATTACTTCACTGCGTGTACAGTCTCCTACCCCGGGTCACTGCGAGTCGTCCCGGAGATCCTTGGAAACTGGGGGACTGCTATCGTTTCCGGGCTCAGGTGATTGGGGGAGGGGAGGTGGGAACTTCCTAATGATAATCGGGTATTGGGGTGAGTGTTGGCGGGAGGCTGCTTCCTCCCCAGGTTGAAGTGCCACAGGCAGTCACTGCCTGGACCGATGGAGAACCTGTGACTTACTGGAGGTGGAGGGGGACATGAGGCAGCGAGTGTGACAGCCCTGTCCCAGCCGGGGTTCAGGACTGGAGCAGGAAGGAGTGAGGAATTAGAAAACCTCTGTATTCAAGACCCAGAGAGAGAGGCAGAGAGAGAGGGAAGGGGAGAGAGGGGGGGAAAGAGAGAGAGAGAGAAATGGAGGGAAAGAGAGGGAGAGGAAGAAAGAGAAAGAGAATGAGGAGGCAGATTGAAAGAAAGGGTGGGAGAGAGGATGAACAGACAGAGAGAGAGACACAGAGACAGAGACACAGAGAGATACGAAGAGAGTGACAGAGAAAGACAGAGAGGGAGAGAGAGAGACAGAGACAGACAGACACAGAGAGAGAGACAGACAGACAGAAAGAGACAAGGAGAGAGAGAGCGAACAGAAAGAGACACTGAGAGACAGTGACAGAGAGAAAGAGAGTGACAGAGAGGGAGAGAGAGACAGAGACAGACAGAGAGACAGACAGACAGACAGAAAGAGACACGGAGAAAGAGAGCGACACAGAAAGAGACACTGAGAGACAGTGAAAGAGAAAGACAGAGAGAGACAGAGACAGAGACAGAAACAGAGAGAAAGAGGGTCAAAGAGACAGAGAGAGACAGAGACAGAAACAGAGAGAAAGAGGGTCAAAGAGACAGAGAGGGAGACAGGGAGAGAGAAAGAGAGAGGGAGCAAGAGAATGAATGGTGTGACTTGAAAACAGGGGAGCCTCTATTATCCCCCCTCCACTTTGGGATGAGCTGGACACTCTGGGACTAAACACCGTGCAGGATGTCACCTCCGTGCACAGCTGTGAACATCTGTCTGACACAAACAACCTCAAATGCCAAGGGAGGTTTATATTCCCTTCCGGTCAGTCACATTGTACTCCATTCCCATGCTCTGAGAGAGAGAGAGAGAGAGAGAGAGAGAGAGAAAGAAGCTGCATTTAGGTAGCGCCTGGGGTGGGGGAAGCATCAGCCCCGGAGAGCGGGCCACTGAGCCACAGTTGAGGCTGTAAGACGAGAGGAATTATACAGATATGTCCTACAGGAGTTGTGACAGGTTCCCACACAGTTAACGCATGGCGCCCCGTACAAAGAAATATACTTTCAACGGAAGAGCAAAGCTTTCCTTCAACCGACCTTATCTGCTGGTTGCAGCCCAGGAGAAATCCGGAGCGTTTTGAGCGCAGTCCACGGACAGCAGCCCCGATGGGATGAACCCGGAGACGGCCCCGGTTTGAAGTTTGGTTCCCCGATCGACGGGCAGGAATCACCTGGAGGGAGAAGCAGATAGCTGAGTGACCGAGGCTACCCCTGCTCCGGGACTCACCTGGGCTGGATCCCGCCAGTGCAGTGACAGGGCTGCCTGCCACCGAGAGGGCGAGGTCGCACCCTCCCCACTGCCAAATACCCGCCCCCAACTATCCCCACTGCCCCCCTCCGCTCAATCACCCCATCCACCCAACACACCGGCCCCGCCAAGCTCCCGAAGGCCCCATTCTCTCCACCCCCTACCCAACTCTACCCACTTCGCCCAACCTCTCAACCACCCTATTCTCCCTCCAACCCCCTCATCCCCTCGACACGCCTCCCACATCGCCCTCCCTCCCTCTCTCTGAAGAAACCCTCCCCTCAGTCCCATTCTCTCCCATTCGGCCCATCGCCCTGTGCTCTCTCTCTATCTGAAGGAGTCTCCCCTCAGTCCCATTACCCCATTCAGCCCATCGCCCTGTGCTCTCTCTCTCTCTCTCTCTGAAGGAGTCTCCCCTCAGTCCCATTACCCCATTCAGCCCATCGCCCTGTGCTCTCTCTCTCTCTCTCTCTGAAGGAGACTCCCCTCAGTCCCTTTACCCCATTCAGCCCATCGCCCTGTGCTCTCTCTCTCCCTCTCTCTCTGAAGGAGTCTCCCCTCAGTCCCATTCCCCCCCATTCAGCCCATCGCCCTGTGCTCTCTCTCTCTCTTTCTCTGAAGGAGTCTCCCCTCAGTCCCATTACCCCATTCAGCCCATAGCCCTGTGCTCTCTCTCTCTCTCTCTGAAGGAGTCTCCCCTCAGTCCATTCCCCCATTCGGCCCATCGCCCTGAGCTCTCTCTCTCTCTCTCTCTCACTCTAAAGGAGCTCTCCCCTCAGTCTCATTCCCCCATTCAGCCCATCACCCTGTGCTCTCTCTCTCTCTCTCTCTCTGAAGGAGCTCTCCCCTCAGTCCCATTCCCCCATTCAGCCCATCACCCTGTGCTCTCTCTCTCTCTCTCTCTGATGGAGTCCCCGCTCAGTCCCATTCCGCCCCATTCGGCCCATCGCCCTGTGCTCTCTCTCTCTCTCTCTCACTCTCTCTGAAGGAGTCTCCCCCCAGTCCCATTCCCCCCCATTCAGCCCATCACCCTGTGCTCTCTCTCTCTCTCTCTGAAGGAGTCTCCCCTCAGTCCCATTACCCCATTCAACCCATCGGCCTGTGCTCTCTCTCTCTCTCTCTGAAGGAGTCTCCCCTCAGTCCATTCCCCCATTTGGCCCATCGCCCTGTGCTCTCTCCCTCTCACTCACTCTGAAGGAGCTCTCCCCTCAGTCCCATTCCCCCATTCAGCCCAGCACTCTGTGCTCTCTCGCGCTCTCTGAAGGAGTCTCCCCTCAGTCCATTCCCCCATTCGGCCCATCGCCCTGTGCTCTCTCTCTCACTCTCTCTCTCTCTGAAGGAGTCTCCCCTCAGTCCATTCCCCCATTCGGCCCATCGCCTTGTGCTCTCTCCCTCTCTCTCTCTCTCTGAAGGAGTCTCCCCTCAGTTCCATTCCCCCATTCAGCCCATCACCCTGTGCTCTCTCTCTCTCTCTCTCTCTCTGAAGGAGTCTCCCCTCAGTCCCATTACCCCATTCAACCCATCGCCCTGTGCTCTCTCTCTCTCTCTCTGAAGGAGTCTCCCCTCAGTCTCATTCCCCCATTTGGCCCATCACTCTGTTGTCTCTCTCTCTCTCTCTCTCTGAAGGAGTCTCCCCTCAGTCCATTCCCCCATTTGGCCCATCGCCCTGTGCTCTCTCCCTCTCTCTCTCTCTGAAGGAGTCTCCCCTCAGTCCATTCCCCCATTCAACCCATCGCCCTGTGCTCTCTCCCTCTCTCTCTCTCTGAAGGAGTCTCCCCTCAGTCCATTCCCCCATTCGGCCCATCGCCTTGTGCTCTCTCCCACTCTCTCTCTCTCTGAAGGAGTCTCCCCTCAGTCTCATTCCCCCATTCGGCCCATCGCCCTGTGCCGTCTCTCTCTCTCTCTCTGAAGGAGTCTCCCCTCAATCCCATTCCCCCATTCAGCCCATCGCCCTGTGCTCTCTCTCTCTGTCTGAAGGAGTCTCCGCTCAGTCCCATTCCCACCATTCGGCCCATAGCCCTATGCTCTCTCTCTCTCTCTGAAGGAGCTCTCCCCTCAGTCCATTCCCCAATTCAGCCCATCGCCCTGTGCTCTCTCTCTCTCTTTCTCTGAAGGAGTCTCCCCTCAGTCCCATGACCCCATTCAGCCCATCGCCCTGTGCTCTCTCTTTCTCTCTCTCTCTCTCTCTCTCTCTCTCTCTCTCTCTCTGAAGGAGTCTCCCCTCGGTCCATTCCCCCATTCGGCCCATCGCCCTGTGCCCTCTCTCTCTCTCTCACTCTAAAGGAGCTCTCCCCTCAGTCCCATTCCCCCATTCAGCCCATCACCCTGTGCTCTCTCTCTCTCTCTGAAGGAGTCTCCCCTCAGTCCTTTCCCCTATTCGGCCCATCGCCCAGTGCTCTCTCTCTCTCTCTCTGAAGGAGTCTCCCCTCAGTCCATTCCCCCATTCAGCCCATCACCCTGTGCTCTCTCTCTCTCTCTCTCTCTCTCTGAAGGAGTCTCCCCTCAGTCCCATTCCCCCATTCAGCCCATCACCCTGTGCTCTCTCTCTCTCTCTCTGAAGGAGTCTCCGCTCAGTCCCATTCCGCCCCATTCGGCCCATCGCCCTGTGCTCTCTCTCTCTCTCTCTCTCTGAAGGAGTCTCCTCCCAGTCCCATTCCCCCCCATTCAGCCCATCACCCTGTGCTCTCTCTCTGTTCTCTGAAGGAGTCTCCCCTCAGTCCCATTACCCCATTCAGCCCATCGCCCTGTGCTCTCTCTCTCTCTCTCTGAAGGATTCTCAACTCAGTCCCATTCCGCCCCATTCGGCCCATCGCCCTGTGCTCTCTCTCTCTCTCTCTCTCTGAAGGAGTCTCCTCCCAGTCCCATTCCCCCCCATTCAGCCCATCACCCTGTGCTCTCTCTCTGTTCTCTGAAGGAGTCTCCCCTCAGTCCCATTACCCCATTCAGCCCATCGCCCTATGCTCTCTCTCTCTCTCTCTGAAGGAGTCTCCCCTCAGTCTCATTCCCCCATTCGGCCCATCGCCCTATGCTCTCTCTCTCTCTGAAGGAGTCTCCCCTCAGTCCATTCCCCCATTCAGCCCATCACCCTGTGCTCTCTCTCTCTCTCTCTCTCTCTCTGAAGGAGCTCTCCCCTCAGTCCCATTCCCCCATTCAGCCCATCACCCTGTGCTCTCTCTCTCTCTCTCTGAAGGAGTCTCCGCTCAGTCCCATTCCGCCCCATTCGGCCCATCGCCCTGTGCTCTCTCTCTCTCTCTCTCTCTGAAGGAGTCACCTCCCAGTCCCATTCCCCCCCATTCAGCCCATCACCCTGTGCTCTCTCTCTGTTCTCTGAAGGAGTCTCCCCTCAGTCCCATTACCCCATTCAGCCCATCGCCCTGTGCTCTCTCTCTCTCTCTCTGAAGGATTCTCAACTCAGTCCCATTCCCCCATTCAGCACATCACCCTATGCTCTCTCTCTCTCTCTCTGAAGGAGTCTCCCCTCAGTCTCATTCCCCCATTCGGCCCATCGCCCTATGCTCTCTCTCTCTCTGAAGGAGTCTCCCCTCAGTCCATTCCCCCATTCAGCCCATCACCCTGTGCTCTCTCTCTCTCTCTCTCTCTCTCTGAAGGAGCTCTCCCCTCAGTCCCATTCCCCCATTCAGCCCATCGCCCTGTGCTCTCTCCCTCTCACTCACTCTGAAGGAGCTCTCCCCTCAGTCCCATTCCCCCATTCAGCCCATCGCCCTGTGCTCTCTCTCTCACTCTCTCTCTCTCTGAAGGAGTCTCCCCTCAGTCCCATTCCCCCATTCAGCCCAGCACCCAGTGCTCTCTCGCTCTCTCTGAAGGAGTCTCCCCTCAGTCCATTCCCCCATTCGGCCCATCGCCCTGTGCTCTCTCTCTCACTCTCTCTCTCTCTGAAGGAGTCTCCCCTCAGTCCCATTACCCCATTCAGCCCATCGCCCTGTGCTCTCTCTCTCTCTCTCTGAAGGAGTCTCCCCTCAGTCCATTCCCCCATTCGGCCCATCGCCCTATGCTCTCTCTCTCTCTGAAGGAGCTCTCCCCTCAGTCCATTCCCCAATTCAGCCCATCGCCCTGTGCTCTCTCTCTCTCTCTCTCTGTCTGAAGGAGTCTCCCCTCAGTCCATCCCCCATTCGGTCCATCACCCTGTGCTCTCTCTCTCTTTCCCTCTCTCTATCTCTCTGAAGGAGTCTCCCCTCAGTCCCAGTCCCCCCATTCGGCCCATCGTCCTGTGCTCTCTCTCTCTCTCGCTCTCTCTGAAGGAGTCTCCCCTCAGTCCATCCCCCATTCGGTCCATCACCCTGTGCTCTCTCTCTCTTTCTCGCTCTCTCTCTGAAGGAGTCTTCCCTCAGTCCCATTCCCCCATTCGGTCCATCGCCCTGTGTTATCTCTCTCTCTCGCTCTCTCTGGAGTCTTCCCTCAGTCCCATTCCCCCCATTCGGCCCATCACCCTGTGCTCTCTCTCTCTCTCTGAAGGAGTCTCCCCACATTCCCATTCTCCCCCATTCGGCCCATCGCCCTGTGCTCTCTCTCTCTCTCTCTCTCTGAAGGAGTCTCCCCTCAGTCCCATTCCACACCCCCCCCCCATTCAGCCCATCTCCCTGCGTTCTCTCTCTCTCCCTCTCAGAAGGAGTCTCCCCACAGTGCCATTCCCCCCCCTTTTCGGCCCATCGCCCTGTGCTCTCTCTCTCTCTGAAGGAGCTCTCCCCTCAGTCCCATTCCCCCATTCAGCCCATCGCCCTGTGCTCTCTCTCCCTCTCTCTCTCTCTCTGAAGGAGCTCTCCCCTCAGTCCCATTCCCCCATTCAGCCCATCGCCCTGTGCTCTCTCTCCCTCTCTCTCTCTCTCTGAAGGAGCTCTCCCCTCAGTCCCATTCCCCCATTCAGCCCATCACCCTGTGCTCTCTCTCTCTCTCTCTCTCTCTGAAGGAGTCTCCCCTCAGTCTCATTCCCCCATTTGGCCCATCACTCTGTTGTCTCTCTCTCTCTCTCTCTCTGAAGGAGTCTCCCCTCAGTCCCATTACCCCATTCAGCCCATCGCCCTGTGCTCTCTCTCTCCCTCTCTCTCTGAAGGAGTCTCCCCTCAGTCCCATTCCCCCCCATTCAGCCCATCGCCCTATGCTCTCTCTCTCTGTCTCTGAAGGAGTCTCCCCTCAGTCTCATTCCCCCATTCGGCCCATCGCCCTATGCTCTCTCTCTCTCTCTCTGAAGGAGTCTCCCCTCAGTCCATTCCCCCATTTGGCCCATCGCCCTGTGCTCTCTCCCTCTCTCTCTCTCTGAAGGAGTCTCCCCTCAGTCCATTCCCCCATTCAACCCATCGCCCTGTGCTCTCTCTCTCTCTCTCTCTGAAGGAGTCTCCCCTCAGTCCATTCCCCCATTCGGCCCATCGCCTTGTGCTCTCTCCCACTCTCTCTCTCTCTGAAGGAGTCTCCCCTCAGTCCATTCCCCCATTCAACCCATCACCCTGTGCTCTCTCTCTCTCTCTCTCTGAAGGAGTCTCCCCTCAGTCTCATTCCCCCATTCGGCCCATCACTCTGTTGTCTCTCTCTCTCTCTCTCTCTGAAGGAGTCTCCCCTCAGTCTCATACCCCCATTCGGCCCATCGCCCTATGCTCTCTCTCTCTCTCCTTCTCTGAAGTAGTCTCCCCTCAGTCTCATTCCCCCCTTCGGCCCATCGCCCTGTGCCGTCTCTCTCTCTCTCTCTCTGAAGGAGTCTCCCCTCAATCCCATTCCCCCATTCAGCCCATCGCCCTGTGCTCTCTCTCTCTGTCTGAAGGAGTCTCCGCTCAGTCCCATTCCCACCATTCGGCCCATAGCCCTATGCTCTCTCTCTCTCTCTGAAGGAGCTCTCCCCTCAGTCCATTCCCCAATTCAGCCCATCGCCCTGTGCTCTCTCTCTCTCTTTCTCTGAAGGAGTCTCCCCTCAGTCCCATGACCCCATGCAGCCCATCGCCCTGTGCTCTCTCTCTCTCTCTCTCTCTCTCTCTCTCTCTCTGAAGGAGTCTCCCCTCAGTCCATTCCCCCATTCGGCCCATCGCCCTGTGCTCTCTCTCTCTCTCTCACTCTAAAGGAGCTCTCCCCTCAGTCCCATTCCCCCATTCAGCCCATCACCCTGTGCTCTCTCTCTCTCTCTGAAGGAGTCTCCCCTCAGTCCTTTCCCCTATTCGGCCCATCGCCCAGTGCTCTCTCTCTCTCTCTCTGAAGGAGTCTCCCCTCAGTCCATTCCCCCATTCAGCCCATCACCCTGTGCTCTCTCTCTCTCTCTCTCTGAAGGAGCTCTCCCCTCAGTCCCATTCCCCCATTCAGCCCATCACCCTGTGCTCTCTCTCTCTCTCTCTCTGAAGGAGTCTCCGCTCAGTCCCATTCCGCCCCATTCGGCCCATCGCCCTGTGCTCTCTCTCTCTCTCTCTCTCTGAAGGAGTCTCCCCCCAGTCCCATTCCCCCCCATTCAGCCCATCACCCTGTGCTCTCTCTCTGTTCTCTGAAGGAGTCTCCCCTCAGTCCCATTACCCCATTCAGCCCATCGCCCTGTGCTCTCTCTCTCTCTCTCTGAAGGATTCTCAACTCAGTCCCATTCCCCCATTCAGCCCATCACCCTATGCTCTCTCTCTCTCTCTCTGAAGGAGTCTCCCCTCAGTCCCATTACCCCATTCAGCCCATCGCCCTGTGCTCTCTCTCTCTCTCTCTGAAGGATTCTCAACTCAGTCTCATTCCCCCATTCGGCCCATCGCCCTATGCTCTCTCTCTCTCTGAAGGAGTCTCCCCTCAGTCCATTCCCCCATTTGGCCCATCGCCCTGTGCTCTCTCCCTCTCACTCACTCTGAAGGAGCTCTCCCCTCAGTCCCATTCCCCCATTCAGCCCAGCACCCAGTGCTCTCTCGCTCTCTCTGAAGGAGTCTCCCCTCAGTCCATTCCCCCATTCGGCCCATCGCCCTGTGCTCTCTCTCTCACTCTCTCTCTCTCTGAAGGAGTCTCCCCTCAGTCCATTCCCCCATTCAGCCCATCGCCCTGTGCTCTCTCTCTCTCTCTCTGAAGGAGTCTCCCCTCAGTCCATTCCCCCATTCGGCCCATCGCCCTATGCTCTCTCTCTCTCTGAAGGAGCTCTCCCCTCAGTCCATTCCCCAATTCAGCCCATCGCCCTGTGCTCTCTCTCTCTCTCTCTCTGTCTGAAGGAGTCTCCCCTCAGTCCATCCCCCATTCGGTCCATCACCCTGTGCTCTCTCTCTCTTTCCCTCTCTCTATCTCTCTGAAGGAGTCTCCCCTCAGTCCCAGTCCCCCCATTCGGCCCATCGTCCTGTGCTCTCTCTCTCTCTCGCTCTCTCTGAAGGAGTCTCCCCTCAGTCCATCCCCCATTCGGTCCATCACCCTGTGCTCTCTCTCTCTTTCTCGCTCTCTCTCTGAAGGAGTCTTCCCTCAGTCCCATTCCCCCATTCGGTCCATCGCCCTGTGTTATCTCTCTCTCTCGCTCTCTCTGGAGTCTTCCCTCAGTCCCATTCCCCCCATTCGGCCCATCACCCTGTCCTCTCTCTCTCTCCCTCTCTCTGATGTAGTCTGCCATCTGTCCCATTCCCCCATTCGGTCCATCGCCCTGTGCTCTCTCTCTCTCTCTGAAGGAGTCTCCCCACATTCCCATTCTCCCCCATTCGGCCCATCGCCCTGTGCTCTCTCTCTCTCTCTCTCTCTGAAGGAGTCTCCCCTCAGTCCCATTCCACACCCCCCCCCCATTCAGCCCATCTCCCTGCGTTCTCTCTCTCTCCCTCTCAGAAGGAGTCTCCCCACAGTGCCATTCCCCCCCCTTTTCGGCCCATCGCCCTGTGCTCTCTCTCTCTCTGAAGGAGCTCTCCCCTCAGTCCCATTCCCCCATTCAGCCCATCGCCCTGTGCTCTCTCTCCCTCTCTCTCTCTCTCTGAAGGAGCTCTCCCCTCAGTCCCATTCCCCCATTCAGCCCATCACCCTGTGCTCTCTCTCTCTCTCTCTCTCTCTGAAGGAGTCTCCCCTCAGTCTCATTCCCCCATTTGGCCCATCACTCTGTTGTCTCTCTCTCTCTCTCTCTCTGAAGGAGTCTCCCCTCAGTCCCATTACCCCATTCAGCCCATCGCCCTGTGCTCTCTCTCTCCCTCTCTCTCTGAAGGAGTCTCCCCTCAGTCCCATTCCCCCCCATTCAGCCCATCGCCCTATGCTCTCTCTCTCTGTCTCTGAAGGAGTCTCCCCTCAGTCTCATTCCCCCATTCGGCCCATCGCCCTATGCTCTCTCTCTCTCTCTCTCTGAAGGAGTCTCCCCTCAGTCCATTCCCCCATTCGGCCCATCGCCTTGTGCTCTCTCCCACTCTCTCACTCTCTGAAGGAGTCTCCCCTCAGTCCCATTCCCCCATTCAGCCCATCACCCTGTGCTCTCTCTCTCTCTCTCTCTGAAGGAGTCTCCCCTCAGTCTCATTCCCCCATTCGGCCCATCACTCTGTTGTCTCTCTCTCTCTCTCTCTCTGAAGGAGTCTCCCCTCAGTCTCATACCCCCATTCGGCCCATCGCCCTATGCTCTCTCTCTCTCTCCTTCTCTGAAGTAGTCTCCCCTCAGTCTCATTCCCCCCTTCGGCCCATCGCCCTGTGCCGTCTCTCTCTCTCTCTCTGTCTGAAGGAGTCTCCCCTCAATCCCATTCCCCCATTCAGCCCATCGCCCTGTGCTCTCTCTCTCTGTCTGAAGGAGTCTCCGCTCAGTCCCATTCCCACCATTCGGCCCATAGCCCTATGCTCTCTCTCTCTCTCTGAAGGAGCTCTCCCCTCAGTCCATTCCCCAATTCAGCCCATCGCCCTGTGCTCTCTCTCTCTCTTTCTCTGAAGGAGTCTCCCCTCAGTCCCATGACCCCATTCAGCCCATCGCCCTGTGCTCTCTCTCTCTCTCTCTCTCTCTCTCTCTCTCTCTGAAGGAGTCTCCCCTCAGTCCATTCCCCCATTCGGCCCATCGCCCTGTGCTCTCTCTCTCTCTCTCACTCTAAAGGAGCTCTCCCCTCAGTCCCATTCCCCCATTCAGCCCATCACCCTGTGCTCTCTCTCTCTCTCTGAAGGAGTCTCCCCTCAGTCCTTTCCCCTATTCGGCCCATCGCCCAGTGCTCTCTCTCTCTCTCTCTGAAGGAGTCTCCCCTCAGTCCATTCCCCCATTCAGCCCATCACCCTGTGCTCTCTCCCTCTCTCTCTCTGAAGGAGCTCTCCCCTCAGTCCCATTCCCCCATTCAGCCCATCACCCTGTGCTCTCTCTCTCTCTCTCTCTGAAGGAGTCTCCGCTCAGTCCCATTCCGCCCCATTCGGCCCATCGCCCTGTGCTCTCTCTCTCTCTCTCTCTCTGAAGGAGTCTCCCCCCAGTCCCATTCCCCCCCATTCAGCCCATCACCCTGTGCTCTCTCTCTGTTCTCTGAAGGAGTCTCCCCTCAGTCCCATTACCCCATTCAGCCCATCGCCCTGTGCTCTCTCTCTCTCTCTCTGAAGGATTCTCAACTCAGTCCCATTCCCCCATTCAGCCCATCACCCTATGCTCTCTCTCTCTCTCTCTGAAGGAGTCTCCCCTCAGTCTCATTCCCCCATTCGGCCCATCGCCCTATGCTCTCTCTCTCTCTGAAGGAGTCTCCCCTCAGTCCATTCCCCCATTTGGCCCATCGCCCTGTGCTCTCTCCCTCTCACTCACTCTGACGGAGCTCTCCCCTCAGTCCCATTCCCCCATTCAGCCCAGCACCCAGTGCTCTCTCGCTCTCTCTGAAGGAGTCTCCCCTCAGTCCATTCCCCCATTCGGCCCATCGCCCTGTGCTCTCTCTCTCACTCTCTCTCTCTCTGAAGGAGTCTCCCCTCAGTCCCATTACCCCATTCAGCCCATCGCCCTGTACTCTCTCTCTCTCTCTCTGAAGGAGTCTCCCCTCAGTCCATTCCCCCATTCGGCCCATCGCCCTATGCTCTCTCTCTCTCTGAAGGAGCTCTCCCCTCAGTCCATTCCCCAATTCAGCCCATCGCCCTGTGCTCTCTCTCTCTCTCTCTCTGTCTGAAGGAGTCTCCCCTCAGTCCATCCCCCATTCGGTCCATCACCCTGTGCTCTCTCTCTCTTTCTCTCTCTCTATCTCTCTGAAGGAGTCTCCCCTCAGTCCCAGTCCCCCCATTCGGCCCATCGTCCTGTGCTCTCTCTCTCTCTCACTCTCTCTGAAGGAGTCTCCCCTCAGTCCATCCCCCATTCGGTCCATCACCCTGTGCTCTCTCTCTCTTTCTCTCTCTCTCTCTGAAGGAGTCTTCCCTCAGTCCCATTCCCCCATTCAGTCCATCGCCCTGTGTTATCTCTCTCTCTCTCTCTCTCTTGAGTCTTCCCTCAGTCCCATTCCCCCCATTCGGCCCATCACCCTGTGCTCTCTCTCTCTCCCTCTCTCTGATGTAGTCTGCCCTCAGTCCCATTCCCCCATTCGGTCCATCGCCCTGTGCTCTCTCTCTCTCTCTGAAGGAGTCTCCCCACATTCCCATTCTCCCCCATTCGGCCCATCGCCCTGTGCTCTCTCTCTCTCTCTCTCTCTGAAGGAGTCTCCCCTCAGTCCCATTCCACCCCCCCCCCCATTCAGCCCATCTCCCTGCGTTCTCTCTCTCTCCCTCTCAGAAGGAGTCTCCCCACAGTGCCATTCCCCCCCCTTTTCGGCCCATCGCCCTGTGCTCTCTCTCTCTCTCTCTGAAGGAGCTCTCCCCTCAGTCCCATTCCCCCATTCAGCCCATCGCCCTGTGCTCTCACTCCCTCTCTCTCTCTCTGAAGGAGCTCTCCCCTCAGTCCCATTCCCCCATTCAGCCCATCACCCTGTGCTCACTCTCTCTCTCTCTCTCTCTCTGAAGGAGCTCTCCCCTCAGACCCATTCCCCCCCATTCAGCCCATCACCCTGTGCTCTCTCTCTCTCTCTCTGAAGAAGTCTCCCCTCAGTCCATTCCCCCATTCGACCCATCGCCCTGTGCTCTCTCTCTCTCTCTGAAGGAGTCTTCCCTCAGTCCCATTCCCCCCATTCAGCCCATCGCCCTGTGCTCTCTCTCTCTCTCTCTCTGAAGGAGTCTTCCCTCAGTCCCATTCCCCCCATTCAGCCCATCGCCCTGTTATCTCTCTCTCTCTCTCTCTCTCTCTCTCTCTCTGAAGGAGTCTCCCCTGAGTCCCATTCCCCCCATTTGGCCCATCGCCCTGTTATCTCTCGCTCTCTCTCTCTCTCTCTCTCTCTCTCTCTGAAAGAGTCTCCCTTCAGTCCCAGTCCCCCCATTCGACCCATCGCCCTGTGCTCTCTCTCTCTCTCTGAAGGAGTCTTCCCTCAGTCCCATTCCCCCATTCAGCCCATCGCCCTGTGCTCTCTCTCTCTCCCTCTCTCTGATGTAGTCTGCCCTCAGTCCCATTCCCCCATTCGGTCCATCGCCCTGTGCTCTCTCTCTCTCTCTGAAGGAGTCTCCCCACATTCCCATTCTCCCCCATTCGGCCCATCGCCCTGTGCTCTCTCTCTCTCTCTCTCTCTGAAGGAGTCTCCCCTCAGTCCCATTCCACCCCCCCCCCATTCAGCCCATCTCCCTGCGTTCTCTCTCTCTCCCTCTCAGAAGGAGTCTCCCCACAGTGCCATTCCCCCCCCTTTTCGGCCCATCGCCCTGTGCTCTCTCTCTCTCTGAAGGAGCTCTCCCCTCAGTCCCATTCCCCCATTCAGCCCATCGCCCTGTGCTCTCTCTCTCTCTCTCTCTGAAGAAGTCTCCCCTCAGTCCCATTCCCCCATTCAGCCCATCGCCCTGTGCTCTCTCTCTCTCTCTCTCTGAAGAAGTCTCCCCTCAGTCCCATTCCCCCATTCAGCCCATCGCCCTGTGCTCTCTCTCTCTCTCTCTCTGAAGAAGTCTCCCCTCAGTCCCATTCCCCCCATTCAGCCCATCGCCCTGTGCTCTCTCTCTCTCTCTCTCTCTCTGAAGGAGCTCTCCCCTCAGTCTCATTCTCCCCATTCGGCCCATCGCCCTGTGCTCTCTCTCTCTCTCTCTCTCTGAAGGAGCTCTCCCCTCAGTCTCATTCCCCCATTCAGCCCATCGCCCTCTGCTCTCTCTCTCTCTCTCTCTCTCTCTGAAGGAGCTCTCCCCTCACTCCCATTCCCCCCATCTGGCCCATCGCCCTGTGCTCTCTCTCTCTCTCTCTCTGAAGGAGCTCTCCCCTCAGTCTCATTCTCCCCATTCGGCCCATCGCCCTGTGCTCTCTCTCTCTCTCTGAAGGAGCTCTCCCCTCAGTCTCATTCTCCCCATTCGGCCCATCGCCCTGTGCTCTCTCTCTCTCTCTGAAGGAGCTCTCCCCTCAGTCTCATTCTCCCCATTCGGCCCATCGCCCTGTGCTCTCTCTCTCTCTCTGAAGGAGTCTCCCCTCAGTCCCATTCCCCCCCCATTCAGCCCATCTCCCTGTGTTCCCCCTCTCTCTTTCTCTGAAGGAGTCTCCCCTTAGTCCCATTCCCCCATTCGGTCCATCGCCCTGTGCTCTCTCTCTCTCTCTCTCTCTGAAGGAGTCTCCCCTCAGTCCCATTCCCCCATTCGGTCCATCGCCCTGTTCTCTCTCTCTCTCTCTCTGAAGGAGTCTCCCCTCAGTCCCATTCCCCCCCCATTCAGCCCATCTCCCTGTGTTCCCCCTCTCTCTTTCTCTGAAGGAGTCTCCCCTTAGTCCCATTCCCCCATTCGGTCCATCGCCCTGTGCTCTCTCTCTCTCTCTCTCTCTGAAGGAGTCTCCCCTCAGTCCCATTCCCCCATTCGGTCCATCGCCCTGTTCTCTCTCTCTCTCTCTCTGAAGGAGTCTCCCCTTAGTCCCATTCCCCCATTCGGTCCATCGCCCTGTGCTCTCTCTCTCTCTCTCTCTCTGAAGGAGTCTCCCCTTAGTCCCATTCCCCCATTCGGTCCATCGCCCTGTGCTCTCTCTCTCTCTCTCTCTCTGAAGGAGTCTCCCCTCAGTCCCATTCCCCCATTCGGTCCATCGCCCTGTTCTCTCTCTCTCTCTCTCTGAAGGAGTCCCCCTCAGTCCCATTCCCCCATTCGGTCCATCGCCCTGTTCTCTCTCTCTCTCTCTCTGAAGGAGTCTCCCCTCAGTCCCATTCCCCCCCCATTCAGCCCATCTCCCTGTGTTCCCCCTCTCTCTTTCTCTGAAGGAGTCTCCCCTTAGTCCCATTCCCCCATTCGGTCCATCGCCCTGTGCTCTCTCTCTCTCTCTCTCTCTGAAGGAGTCTCCCCTCAGTCCCATTCCCCCATTCGGTCCATCGCCCTGTGCTCTCTCTCTCTCTCTGAAGGAGTCTTCCCTTAGTCCCATTTCCCCCCATTCGACCCATCGCCCTGTGCTCTCTCTCTCTCTCTGAAGGAGCTCTGCCTTCAGACCCATTTCCCCATTCGGCCCATCGTGTCTGTGCCGGTCTAACAGCCCTCCGTGTAAGAACATCTGCCTCCCCACCCCCGCGCCCCCCCACAACTAACCTCCCCCTTGTTCTCTTGCCGCTAACCCTAAATCGATGCCCCTCTCTGGTCTCTGCCTCACCCACCGGAGGGAAAAGGTTTCCCCGATTTTCGTTCTCGAAGCTCTCTCCTGATTTTGAGCCTCCTCCATCAGACCTCCCGTTAACCTGCCCTGTTCTGATGAAACATGGAACCTCTAGAGGCTCTCGTTGGAATGAAACTTTCTAAACTCTGGGATGATACAAGCGAATCATTCCTCCAAGGTCCCGCCATCCCTCGTAGAGTAAATCACCAAGTTATCGGCCCGGCTATTCAGCCGGAACGTCTGTTATCATTCAAATTGTTGCCGACCCTTTGAGTTTTGCCGGCCGGGTCTGGACAAATTTCAGTGAGGAGGACCCCACAGCCCTCTTGTTACCTCCCAGAAGATCCACACACTTGAGTGAGGCGTTTAGTGGAATTTAATGTCAAACCCCATGCGGGTGAATGTTGGAGATCCCGCAGCTACAGCCAGAATGGGGGCGGGAGGGAGGGGGGGAGCGGATTAACGCCAGGGCCCGGATTTCCACACCGCCCACAACCCCGCACCGCCCCTCCCCCACCCACAACCGTCCCCCATCAAACCAGCACCACTTTAAAAAAAAACAACACATTAACCAGGTCACACGTCTCATTTCTGAGTGTGGGGTCTTGCTGTGCTCCCCATGAGTGATACAAATGACAGCGTGTGAACAGAGACACCGCACTGCTGGTCTCCCCACCCACCCCCGACTGCCTCCCTTCACACCATGGGACCCCTCCCCACCCTCAGTCGCCACTCCCTCCCACCAGGAAGGCACCAGATACTGGGCCTGACCTTTGAACTGCAGACCCTTTGCATTGCGAGTGAGGGATATGGACTGACTGGAAACTCCCTCACAAACCACCCCCCCACCGCAACCTCTTCATTTCGAGGTGCCCTGCATCAAGGAGCTCAGACAGAAACCCGGGTCCCTCGATCAGGGGGGAAACCCACACAGAGACGAGCCTGGTACCTCAGACAAGATCAGGGTCCAATTCTGACCTCTCACCTCTCGTCTCTGCCTTGCTGGCACCTGACCATTTGCTCCTCGTGCCATCACTTGGAGGCAGGAGGGTGAGGGGTAGTGGGTGTTGGGTAGAATTCGGCCATCTCATGTACGTCAGACCCGGCGCACCAGACCGAATTAGTACATTTCCGAGTTTCACCACCATCTGTACTGATGTTAATCCAGCTCCCTCACACTGTCACTCAGTAACCCCTCTCCCCAGCACCCTGTGTTACTGACTGTATCTGTACTGATGTTAATCCAGCTCCCTCACACTGTCACTCAGTAACCCCTCTCCCCAGCACCCTGTGTTACTGACTGTATCTATACTGATGTTAATCCAGCTCCCTCACACTGTCACGCAGTAACCCCTTTCCCCCAGCACCCTGTGTTCCTGACTGTATCTGTACTGATGTTAATCCAGCTCCCTCACACTAACACTCAGTAACCCCTCTCCCCAGCACCCTGTGTTACTGACTCTATCTGTACTGATGTTAATCCAGCTCCCTCACACTGTCACTCAGTAACCCCTCTCCCCAGCACCCTGTGTTACTGACTCTATCTGTACTGATGTTAATCCAGCTCCCTCACACTGTCACTCAGTAACCCCTCTCCCCAGCACCCTGTGTTACTGACTGTATCTGTACTGATGTTAATCCAGCTCCCTCACACTGTCACTCAGTAACCCCTCCCCCCAGCACCCTGTGTTACTGACTGTATCTGTACTGATGTTAATCCAGCTCCCTCACACTGTCACTCAGTAACCCCTCCCCCCAGCACCCTGTGGTACTGACTGTATCTGTACTGATGTTAATCCAGCTCCCTCACACTGTCACTCAGTAACCTCTCCCCCAAGCACCCTGTGTTACTGATGTTAAATCCTGCCTTGTATTCTCTCGATAGGTAAGTCTTCTATCCAGTCGGGTACCGAGCCCCACACAGTGCAGCAAGAGCACAGGTTGCAATGCCCTGTTCTCTGTTTGCGGAACTCAGGCGGAGGGGGCGATTTTGGAGGGGGGTCACGGTCGTGCCTCGGTGCTGCTCAGATTAAAAGGTGGGGATGGGGTGCGAAGGGGGCTGTCGGGGGAAATGTATTAGAATTGCTGCTCCTGACCTTTGCCCATTGATGTTGTCTGCATCAATAGTGCATCAATTTAGTGGGGAGATTAAGACGAGCAGGATAGAGGCTACCGCCCCACCACCCCCCACCCCCCCCACTCGAGCCCCCACCCCCAGAGCGATGCATCCCCGAGTCAAATATCCCGCAGTGAGAAGCTGCGAGTGAGAATTATGAGTCAGGGTGCAGACATGGAGGTGGGGTATACGTGCGGATCTATTCATGGTATCAATGAGTCCAGCACACAGAAGAGATTACACATACGCTTGCACACAAAGCTTTCGGACCCTGCAACTCACTGCTCCCTCCTCCCTCCAAACCCCCCCACCCCAGCCAGTTCCAGCCACGCCCAGGGCCCCCTTAACCTGCCTGACCTTGAAGGCAAGGCACGGTCATTGTTGCCCAGGCTTTGAGGCACAGGGATGGGGCTAAACAAACAAACCCAGCTGCATCAGGAATCCTGATCGGTGTGGAATTTCAAGGAGAGACTTGAAATCCGGCAAGGCTCGAGAAATACCGGAGAGGCAGACAGAAAATACGGGAGCGGTAGACGGACCAGAGAGAGAGGGAGGGCTGGCACGCACATAGGCACACACACACACACACAAACACAGAGGCACACACACTGACACACAAACACAGAGATACACACACACACACAGACACACACACACAGAGATACACACACATACACAGAGACACACACACAGAGATACACACACATACACAGAGACACACACACACACACAGAGGCACACACACTGACACACAAACACAGAGATACACACACACACACAGACACACACACACAGAGATACGCACACACACACAGACACACACACACACAGATACACACACATACACAGAGACACACACACACACACAGAGGCACACACACTGACACACAAACACAGAGATACACACACACACACAGAGGCACATACACAGCCACACACACACACAGACACACTCACATACACAAACACACACAGACACACACACACACACACACAAACACAGAGGCACACACACAGACACACACACAAACATACACACAAACACAGAGGCACATACACAAACACACACACAGACATACACACACACACACACAAACACAGAGGCACGCACACACAGACACACAAACACACAGACACACACATACACACACACTGACATCAACATCCACACAGACACACACACAGACACATACAGACACAAACACACGCACAGACATACAGACATACACAGACACATACAGTCACAGACATCGACACACAGACAGACACACACAGACATCAACACCCATACAGACACATACATAGACACCCACACATGGACACACACACAGTTGGACACAGACTCACCCGCAGACACACACATAGAGGCACATACATACATCGACACAAACATGCAGAGACACAGACACACACATACACAGAGACACACACACACACATTAACATACACAGACACACACAGACACACAGATATCAACAGACACACATCAGCACGCACAGACACACACATACTCAGAGACACAGAGACCGACAGACACACAGACACATCGACATTCCTAGACACAGAGACATACACACAGAAACACAGTTATAAACATATGTACACAGACACACATGCAGGGACATATTGATATTCACAGCTGCAGAGACACACACACCATTTACCTCCAGCTGACGGTTTTATCCTTATTCCTCGCAAACTGGCGTTTTTTTTTTGTTTCGTCTCTCTCCTACCCTCTCTCCCTCTCCCTCTCCCTCCCTCTCTTTCTTTCTCTGTGTCAGTCTCCTCTCCTAGTCCTTTCTCCTCGGTGAATGCAGAGACATCAACAGCTCCCCGCCTTTGGAGCTGTCACTCAAACCGAGTCACGCAGAGCAGCTGAACCCAGCTCGGAGAGGGGAGGGTAGAGGGCCAGCTTGGAGAGGGGAGGGTAGAGGGCTACCTACGCTCACTCACTGAGTGGGTGGGGCGCTTTGTTGTTTGGCCAGCCTCGCCACAAACCTTGCAGGCTACAAATTCCAAACACATACCCTGAGAAGTCTCTCTGTCTCTCTCTCTCTCTCTCTCTACCTCGCTCTCCCCCACTCCCTCTCTCCCTATCTCTCGCCATCTCCCCCACTCCCTCTCTCTCTCTCCCTCTTTTCACCCTCCCTCACACCCTCTCTCTCTGTCTCTCTCTCCCTGTCCACCTCTCCTTCTCTCTGTCTCTCTCTCTATCTCTCTCTCTCCCTGTCCCACTCTCGCTGTCCCCCTCTCCTTCTTTCTGTCTGTCTCTGTCTCCCTGTTCACTCTCCTCTCTCTCCTTCTCTCTGTCTCTCTCTCTCTCACTGTCCCCCTCTCTCTGTACCCATTCCCCTCTCCCTGTGCCCTTCTCTTTCCCTCTCTCTCTCTCCCTGCCCTCCCCCCGTCCACCTCTCCTTCTCTCTTTGATCTCTCTCCCGCGTCCCCCTCTCTCTGTCCCCCTCTCCTCTCTGTCTCTATCTCACCATCCCCCTCTTGCTGCCCTCCCCCCGTCCGCCTCTCCTTCTCTCTGTCTCCCTGCCTCTCTTTTTCTGTCTCTCTCTCTCTCTTCCCGTCTCCATCTCTTTCTATCTATCTCTGTCTCTGTCTCTCTCTCTCTTCGCCTCTCTCTCTAAGTGATTGTTGTTAAGATATCCCAGCTGGAGCAGTCCCTGAGATTTAATGCATGGGCTGGGGAAGGTTTGGGAGGGGGTGAGGTGGTGGGGAGAGGGTCTATGGCAGGGCCCGCACCCTTTCTCCCTGGTCCTGGTAAATAATCTGTGCAGCCCTGGTTTCCTGTGTCTTCACACTCATAGACCCCTCTGCTGTGATGTGGGGAGAAGGCACAGAGGACAAGGCTGCACACCGCTAGACAGGCCTCCCATCAGGTGATGGGGAGGGGGGGTGGTAGTTGGGGAGGGGGGGGGGGGTGGGGGAGTCGAAGTGGAGACCACCAGTTCAAAAAAGTAAACTGCCCATCCCCCAGCCGGGCAATCAAAACCACCATCAGGGCTACTTAAAGGGGCAACGTGCAGTCTGGGCTTCCGAGAGCTGATTTAAAGGGGCAGGACACAGGGTTTCTGTAAGCAGATTTAAAGGGGCCGAACCACAGTTAGGGTTTCTACAAGCAGATTTAAAGGGGCAGAACACAATTAGGGTTTCTACAAGCAGATTTAAAGGGGCAGGACAGGGTTAGGGTGTTTGCGAATCTTAAGATGTCTGCTAACAGATTAAAACGAAGACGTTCCCTTTACACAAGAAAGCGGTGAGAATGTGGGACTCGTTTCCCCGTGGATGGAATGAGTCAGACGGAATCAGTTGCTCAAGAAAGAAAGCCAAGCATTGAAACAGCACCATTGACAACCCCAAGACATCCCAGCCTCTCCCCAATCTGTCCACGCAACTGGAGACCCTCACCCGCAGAACCAGCCTGGTAAATCTTTCCTGCACCCTCTCTAATCCCCTTCCGAAAGCGTGGGGACCGGAAGTTTTTTTTTGCGGGGGGGTGGGGGGAAGTCGGTCGAGGGATCAATATTGGCCCCAGGACACCGGGGAGAACTCCCCCAACACCCCCCACCCCCGCCCCCCCCCCACCCCACAACGCTCTTCTTCGAAATGGTGGCCGTGGGACCTTTTACATCCACCTGAGAGGGCAGACAGGACCCTCGGTTTAACACCTCACGTGGAAGTCGCCACCTCTGAGAGGGCAGCGCTCCCTCAGCGCTGGTACGGGGTGTGTTGGCCCTGGATAATGGGGCAAGGACAAGGTCCGCCCCCGGGGTCCAGTTCGGTCATCGGCTCCTAGGGCCCCTGCTCTCTCAGTGCATGGTGGGAGCAGGTGGCAGGGTACTTGGCTGTATTTGGGGGGGGGGTGGGTGCGGGGAGGTGGGTAGAGTGGGAGAGGGGCCTGGGAGCATTGACATAGACATAGAGAGATACAGCACTGAAACAGGCCCTTCGGCCCACTGAGTCTGTGCCGACCATCAACCACCCATTTATACTAATCCTACATTAATCCCATATTCCCTACCAAATCCCCACCATTCCCCGACCACCTACCTACACTAGGGGCAATTTATAATGGCCAATTTACCTATCAACCTGCAAGTCTTTGGCTGTGGGAGGAAACCGGAGCACCCGGTGGAAACCCACGCGGTCACAGGGAGAACTTGCAAACTCCGCACAGGCAGTACCCAGAACTGAACCCGGGTCGTTGGAGCTGTGAGGCTGCGGTGCTAACCATTGCTTGGGGAAAGGGTTGGCACAGGGCCCACCAACTAGCAGGGCTCATGACGCTCCTTTCCAACTCCCCCCCCCACCCCCAACCCCCGCTGTGCCCTGTGAGGGGACCATCTGTTGCCAGTCTAAAGAGGAGGCATCAGAGGATGAAAGGGGGGTGCTGCAGCTCGGGAGGAGGCCTTGGGCCTGTTACCATAGGAACGGGAGAAGGCCATTCAGCCCCTTGGGCCCGTTACCATAGGAACCGGAGGAGGCCTTTCAGCCCCTTGGGCCCGTTACCATAGGAACGGGAGAAGGCCATTCAGCCCCTTGGGCCCGTTACCATAGGAACGGGAGGAGGCCATTCAGCCCCTTGGGCCCGTTACCATAGGATCGGGAGGAGGCCATTCAGCCACTTGGGCCCGTTACCATAGGAATGGGAGGAGGCCATTCAGCCCCTTTGAAAATGTCTGATCTATACCTCAACAGTGTTGCTCCATATCTCTCAAAACCCTAACCCAACAAAAAAATCTATCAATCACAGTTTTGAAATTTCCAATTGACCCCCAGCCTCGGCGAATTTTTTGAGGGGGTGGTGGGAGAAAGTTCCAGATTCCCACTGGCCTTCGTGTGAAGAAGTGCTTCCCGACATCACCCCTGAAGGGCCCGGCTCTCATTATAAGATTCTGCCCCCTTGTCCTGGACTCCCCCCCCACCCCAGTCCCCCACCCCCACCCCGCTCCCCTGACCAGAGGAAATATTTTCTCTCTCTCGCTCTCTCCCCTCCCTCAGTTCCTCCTCGCACCCCCTCCCTGAGCTGTGCTGCCCAGCAAAGGAAGGCAGTTCTTTCGCACCCGCCGCCCGCCCCTCCCCCTCCCCCCCCCCACCCCCGCCGTTCCCCTCACCCCTTGCGTCACGTGTCGCCCTTAACAGTCATTTCACAGTCCCTGGAAACTAGAATGTTCTCTCTGAGCGCCGGAGCCCCGCCCTCGATTGCCCGATATCTCCCAACGCCAACAACTCGGGCTGCTTGTCGGCATTTTTCTCACGGAAAGGAGGTGGGCGTGAGCTATTTGTGCAGATAAGCGGAATAAAAAGTCACCGTGGAAACAAAGGAGCCTCAGACGGAGGATACACTGAGGAATTTATCCAGTGGGTCAGGCATTGATCTTTCACCCTCTCTGTTGGGGTCAGGCATTGACCTTTCACCCTCTCTGTTGGGGTCAGGCATTGAACTTTCACCCTCTCTGTTGGGGTCAGGCATTGACCTTTCACCCTCTCTGTTGGGGTCAGGCATTGACCTTTCACCCTCTCTGTTGGGGTCAGGCATTGAACTTTCACCCTCTCTGTTGGGTTCAGGCATTGACCTTTCACCCTCTGTGTTGGGGTCAGGCATTGACCTTTCACCCTCTCTGGTCGGGCCAACTCCAGCCCCCAGAAGAAGATCTCTCTCTCTCTCTCTCTCTCTCTGACTGGGGAACTGGATCGGGGGACAGGCCGGGATTGAGTGGGTGGGTGGGTGGGGGTGGGGGGTGGCCGGGTGGGCTTGCTTTAAAGGATCTAGCCCAGCCTTCAGTGAGTCACAGTCGCCCCTCTCTCTGTGTCAGAAGGTCACGGGATCGAGCCTCGGCTGCTCCGGGGTCGACACTCCCCCCCGGTGCCAGTACTGAGGGGGGTCCTGCGCTGTCGGAGGCGCCGTCCTTTTCGCCCCTCGCTCCTCACCTCCGGAAGTTCCCCTCATTCCTCACCTCCTTCGCTATTCCCCCTCACCTCCCTCGGTTTTCCCTCACCCCTCACCACGGCCCCCTCCTCAGTTTTCCCTGGCCTCCTCACCTATTCTGTTTTCCCTCACTCACCACCCGCCCCCTCCAGCCTTAGATTTCCCCTCTGCCCCTTAGTCCCTCGTTTTTCCTCTCAACTCCCTCCTTAGCATTTCCCTCGATGCCTCAGCTCCCTCTGTTTTCCCTCCCTCAGATTCCCCTCACTTCTCAGCTCACTCAGATTCCCCTCACTCCTCAGCTCCCTCAGTTTCCCGTCACTCCCTCGTCTCCCTCAATTTCCTCTCGGTCATTCCCCTCCCTTTGTTTCAACTCCTTCCCTTGGTTTCCCCTCGCTCCCTCCCCTCCCTCGGTTTCAGCTCACTCACTCCCCTCCCTCAGTTCCCCGCTCCTCCTCCCCTCCCTCAGTTCCCCGCGCCTCCTCCCTTCCCTCGGTTCCCCCTCACCTCCCTCACCTCCGCCGTTTGCTCTTGTCCCTCACCGTACGAGGCAGCCTCCAACCCGGGCGACAGCCCCGAAACTCCGACTCTGAAGGGGAGGCGGCAGATGGACACTCCGCGGTCTGGCGCGGTGAGGGGGGGGTTGGTGGGTCCGGCGAGGAGGGAGGGAGGGAGGGTGCACCA
Organism: Heterodontus francisci; assembly: GCF_036365525.1. Taxonomy (NCBI): domain Eukaryota; kingdom Metazoa; phylum Chordata; class Chondrichthyes; order Heterodontiformes; family Heterodontidae; genus Heterodontus; species Heterodontus francisci. The sequence goes on from NC_090404.1 coordinate 15,359,658, forward strand.
TCTTGCCGAAACCACCGCCCCACTCTATCCCCGCAACCCACCCCTCCTGCCTCAGCACCTCACATCATGACGGCGAACTCAAAGTCGATGGTCCCTGACGACTTCTTCCACAGGACGAAAAACAAGAACTTGGGCCGGATGATGAGGACGATCTTTATCACCATGGCAACTGCTCGGGAGCCGGAGTCGACTCCCGTCTGCTGCCGGGGCGCTCGGACCCGCGACTGTTAACTAATTGACAACGTAGGCACACTGAGGGGGAGCCAATGAGAGAGAGAGAGAGACTGATCCCTCAATATCACAATATCTCATTGGCCCAAAGCCAGCGTTGAGATGAATGATTAGGACAGGCAGCCAATGAGCTGCCTTCCTCCATCTAACACCTTCCCCCCCCCCGCACCAAACCCCCGACACCCCCTCCGGTCAGAATTATCGACAGAGTACCAGAGGACAGGGATTGAAGGTGATTGGGAGAGGCCCAACATGAGGGAAAACTGTTTTCATGTTAACGCAGCGGGTGGTTCGGATCTGCAAAGTGCCGTCTGAGCGCGTGGGTGGAAGCAGGTTCGGTCGAGGTCTCCCAAAGGGGAATCTCATAATTATCTGAAGAGAGCAAAAAAAAAAATTTCGGGACAGCGACAAAGGCCGGGCGTGGGGGTTAGTGGGACGGGACGAGCTGCTCTCGCGGGGAGCTGGCGCGAGCAGGAGGGGCCGAATGGCCTCCTTCGGTTCAAAAGGGGCAACTGCGAGCGCCGCTCTTTCGGAAGGATGTCGAGGCGTTGGAGGCGGTGCGGAGGAGATCTGCTGGAATGGGACCGGTGGGGGGCCGGGGGGCGGGGGGGGGTGGGGGTGCGGGGGGAGGTGAGGGACTTCAGTGGGAGAGACTGGGGGAGAAGTTGGGCTCGTTCTCCCTCGAGCGGAGAAGGCGATTGGGAGATTTGGCGGAGGTGTTCAAAATCAGGCAGCTAGAGTAAGGAAGGAGATACTATTTCCAGCGGTTGGCCGGGCAGCAAGTGGAATACGTGGGGGTTTTAAGGCACTTGGGGAAAACAAAACCCGACAGGGTGACAATGAGGGAAAATGTTGAAATGCTGGTTTCACATTTCCCGAGTCCTCCCTCATCCAGGGTAGGCTGAAGTCCGATCGCAGGCCGACCCAGTCGACCTCGCAGAGTTCCACCATCCAGGATCGGTGAACTCCACTCATCGCTGGACCCTGCACACACACACACCCGCGTGGGCCGTACAGTACCAGACGGGAGTGAATCATTCTCGTTTACCCACTGTGTACTGTACATGTACAGGAGCTGACACTGAGACACACACACAGTCCGTACAGTACCAGACGGGAGTGAATCATTCCCTTTTACACACTGTGTACTGTACCTGTAGAGGAGCTGACACTGAGACACACACACGGTCCGTACAGTACCAGACGGGAGTGAATCATTCTCGTTTACACACTGTGTACTGTACCTGTAGAGGAGCTGACACTGAGACACACACACAGTCCGTACAGTACCAGACAGGAGTGAATCATTCCCGTTTACCCACTGTGTCCTGTACCTGTAGAGGAGCTGACACTGAGACACACACACGGTCCGTACAGTACCAGACAGGAGTGAATCATTCCCGTTTACACACTGTGTCCTGTACCTGTAGAGGAGCTGACACTGAGACACACACACGGTCCGTACAGTACCAGACAGGAGTGAATCATTCTTGTTTACATACTGTGTACTGTACCTGTAGAGGAGCTGACACTGAGACACACACACAGTCCGTACAGTACCAGACAGGAGTGAATCATTCCCGTTTACCCACTGTGTCCTGTACCTGTAGAGGAGCTGACACTGAGACACACACACGGTCCGTACAGTACCAGACGGGAGTGAATCATTCTCGTTTACACACTGTGTACTGTACCTGTAGAGGAGCTGACACTGAGACACACACACAGTCCGTACAGTACCAGACAGGAGTGAATCATTCCCGTTTACCCACTGTGTCCTGTACCTGTAGAGGAGCTGACACTGAGACACACACACGGTCCGTACAGTACCAGACAGGAGTGAATCATTCCCGTTTACACACTGTGTCCTGTACCTGTACAGGAGCTGACACTGAGACACACACACAGTCCGTACAGTACCAGACGGGAGTGAATCATTCCCATTTACCCACTGTGTACTGTACATGTACAGGAGCTGACACTGAGACACACACACGGTCCGTACAGTACCAGACAGGAGTGAATCATTCCCATTTACCCACTGTGTACTGTACATGTACAGGAGCTGACACTGAGACACACACACGGTCCGTACAGTACCAGACAGGAGTGAATCATTCCCATTTACCCACTGTGTACTGTACACGGACAGGAGCTGACACTGAGACACACACACGGTCCGTACAGTACCAGACAGGAGTGAATCATTCCCGTTTACCCACTGTGTACTGTACATGTACAGGAGCTGACACTGAGACTCACACACAGTCCGTACAGTATCAGACAGGAGTGAATCATTCCCATTTACCCACTGTGTACTGTACATGTACAGGAGCTGACACTGAGACACACACACGGTCCGTACAGTACCAGACAGGAGTGAATCATTCCCATTTACCCACTGTGTACTGTACATGTACAGGAGCTGACACTGAGACACACACGCAAGTCTGAAGGAGATATTGACCTGCATAGGGGAGTGTGCGGGGGGCGGGGGTGCGAGTTGAGATTTATGTGTTCGGGCTTTCAATAATATTGACCCAGTGCAAGAACATTAATGGAACTGCTGGGACGATTGAGTGTGTTCAGTGACCAGAAAGGAGAACTGTTTGTCACATGCCCCTAGCAGGAATGGCATCAAATCCAGCCCCAGAGACAAGGGTTATGGGCTGGGGAACGAAGGACGAATGTCTCCTCTTCCATCTGATGGGTGAGTCTGTGGGGTCAGACACTGACCTTTCACCCTCTGGGACATGAGAGGGCAGAGGGGGGTGGGGGGTGGGGGGGGTGGTGTCAAAGGCAGAGCCAACAGAGGCGAGCTATTTCTGGTCTTGCCATGTCCTTTCACGTAGCAGAGGGCCAACACAGGAGGGCCGGGAGGGGGTGGAGTAGACCGGAGTCATTGCATGGAAACCTACTTGCCCAACTGCCCCCAACTATCCCCAATCGGTCCAAACGGGAGGCGCCTCAGCGAGAACAAAACAAGCTCATCCATCACATCAATGTCACGCAGTACCATTGGGCCATTGTTCCTGTTTTGCTTGCGTATTATTGGTGCACTTCGTCCAATGCTTGGGCATTATGGTGTTGTGTTGGTAGGGGTATCCAGGCAGCTGCTAGACTTGGAATGGGGAATAAGTGCAGTTTGGGGAACACCCGCCCAGGGGAAGGGACAGGGGGAATGGGGGGGAATGAGACGAAGGGGAGACCTCCTTCGGAGAGAGAGAGAGAGAGAGCACAGGGCGATGGGCCGAATGGAGGGAATGGGACTGAGGGGGAGCTCCTTACAGAGAGAGGGAGAGAGAGAGAGAGCACAGGGCGATGGGCCGAATGGAGGAATGGGACTGAAGGGAGACTCCTTCAGAGAGAGAGAGAGCGCAGGGCATTGGGCCGAATGGGGGAATGGGACTAAGGGGAGACTCCTTCAGAGAGAGAGACAGAGAGCACAGGGCGATGGGCTGAATGGAGGAATGGGACTGAGGGGAGACTCCTTCAGAGAAAAAGAGCACAGGGCGATGGGCTGAATGGGGGAATGGGACTGAGGGGAGACTCCTTCAGAGAGAGAGAGCACAGGGTGATGGGCTGAATGGTGGAATGAAACTGAGGGGAGAGCTCCTTCAGAGACAGAGGGAGAGAGAGCACAGGGCGATGGGCAGAATGGGGGAATGAGACTGAGGGGAGACTCCTTCAGAGAGAGGGAGGGGGAGCGAGGACAGGGTGATGGGCCGATGAGGGAATGAGACTGAAGGGAGACCCCTTCAGAGAGAGAGAGAGAGAGAGCACTGGGCGATGGGCCAAATGGGGGCTGAGACTGAGGGGAGACTCCTTCAGAGAGAGAGAGAGAGAGCACAGGCTGATGGGCCGAATGGGGGAATGAGACTGAGGGGAGAGCTCCTTCAGAGACAGAGGGAGAGAGAAAGCACAGGGTGATGGGCCGAATGGGGGAATGCGACTGAGGGGAGACTCCTTCAGAGAGAGAGAGAGAGAGAGAGCACAGGGTGATGGGCCGAATGGTGGAATGAGACTGAGGGGAGAGCTCCTTCAGAGAGAGAGAGGGAGAGAGCACAGGACGATGGGCTGAATGGGGGGAATGGGACGGAGGGGAGACTCCTTCAGAGAGAGAGAGGGAGAGAGCACAGGGTGATGGGGCGATTGGGGGAATGAGACTGAGGGGAGAGCTCCTTCAGAGAGAGAGAGGGAGAGAGCACAGGACGATGGGCTGAATGGGGGGAATGGGAGACTCCTTCAGAGAGAGAGAGGGAGAGAGCACAGGGTGATGGGCCGAATGGGGGAATGGGACTGAGGGGAGAGCTCCTTCAGAGAGAGAGAGAGAGAGAGAGAGCACAGGGCGTTGGGCCGAATGGGGGAATGGGACTGAGGGGAGACTTTTTCAGAAAGAGAGAGAGAGAGAGAGAGAGAGCGAGCACATGGCAATGGGCCGAATAGGGGACTGCGACTGAGGGGAGACTCCTTCAGAGAGAGAGAGAGAGAGAGCACAGGGTGATGGGCTGAATGGGGGAATGGGACTGAGGGGAGAGCTCCTTCAGAGAGAGAGAGAGAGAGAGAGAGCACAGGGCGATGGGCCGAATGGGGGAATGGGACTGAGGGGAGAGCTCCTTCAGAGAGAGAGAGGGAGAGAGCACAGGACGATGGGCTGAATGGGGGGAATGGGAGACTCCTTCAGAGAGAGAGAGGGAGAGAGCACAGGACGATGGGCTGAATGGGGGGAATGGGAGACTCCTTCAGAGAGAGAGAGGGAGAGAGCACAGGGTGATGGGCCGAATGGGGGAATGGGACTGAGGGGAGAGCTCCTTCAGAGAGAGAGAGAGAGAGAGCACAGGACGATGGGCTGAATGGGGGGAATGGGAGACTCCTTCAGAGAGAGAGAGGGAGAGAGCACAGGGTGATGGGCCGAATGGGGGAATGGGACTGAGGGGAGAGCTCCTTCAGAGAGAGAGAGAGAGAGAGCACAGGACGATGGGCTGAATGGGGGGAATGGGAGACTCCTTCAGAGAGAGAGAGAGAGAGAGCACAGGGTGATGGGCTGAATGGGGGAATGGGACTGAGGGGAGAGCTCCTTCAGAGAGAGAGAGAGAGAGAGAGAGCACAGGGCGATGGGCCGAATGGGGGAATGGGACTGAGGGGAGACTTCTTCAGAGGGAGAGAGAGAGCGAGCACAGGGCAATGGGCCGAATAGGGGACTGGGACTGAGGGGAGACTCCTTCAGAGAGAGAGAGAGAGAGAGCACAGGGTGATGGGCCGAATGGGGGACTGGGACTGAGGGGAGACTCCTTCAGAGAGAGAGAGAGAGCACAGGGTGATGGGCTGAATGGGGGAATGGGACTGAGGGGAGACTCCTTCAGAGAGAGAGAGAGAGAGCACAGGGCGATGGGCCGAATGGGGGACTGGGACTGAGGGGAGACTCCTTCAGAGAGAGAGAGAGAGCACAGGGTGATGGGCCGAATAGGGGACTGGGACTGAGGGGAGACTCCTTCAGAGAGAGAGAGAGAGAGAGCACAGGGTGATGGGCCGAATGGGGAGAATGGGACTGAAGGGAGACTCCTTCAGAGAGAGAGAGAGAGAGAGCACAGGGCGATGGGCCGAATGGGGGAATGGGACTGAGGGGAGACTTCTTCAGAGGGAGAGAGAGAGCGAGCACAGGGCAATGGGCCGAATAGGGGACTGGGACTGAGGGGAGACTCCTTCAGAGAGAGAGAGAGAGAGCACTGGGTGATGGGCTGAATGGGGGACTGGGACTGAGGGGAGACTCCTTCAGAGAGAGAGAGAGAGCACAGGGTGATGGGCCGAATGGGGAGAATGGGACTGAAGGGAGACTCCTTCAGAGAGAGAGAGAGAGAGAGCACAGGGCGATGGGCCGAATGGGGGAATGGGACTGAGGGGAGACTCCTTCAGAAAGAGAAAGAGCACAGGGTGATGGGCCGAATGGGGAGAATGGGACTGAAGGGAGACTCCTTCAGAGAGAGAGAGAGAGAGAGCACAGGGCGATGGGCCGAATGGGGACAATGGGACTGAAGGGAGACTCCTTCAGAGAGAGAGAGAGAGCACAGGGCGATGGGCTGAATGGGGGAATGGACTGAGGGGAGACTCCTTCAGAGAGAGAGAGAGAGAGAGCACAGGGCGATGGACCGAATGGGGGAATGGGACTGAGGGAGACACCTTCAGAGAGAGAGAGAGAGAGAGAGCACAGGGCGATGGGCCGAATGGGGGACTGGGACTGAGGGGAGACTCCTTCAGAGAGAGAGAGAGAGAGAGAGAGCACAGGGTGATCGGCCGAATGGGGGAATGGGACTGAGGGGAGACTCCTTCAGAGAGAGAGAGAGAGAGAGAGAGCACAGGGCGATGGACCGAATGGGGGAATGGGACTGAGGGGAGACTCCTTCAGAGAGAGAGAGAGAGAGAGAGAGAACACAGGGTGATCGGCCGAATGGGGGTATGGGACTGAGGGGAGACTACTTCAGAGAGAGAGAGGGAGAGAGCACAGGGTGATGGGCCGAATGGGGGAATGGGACTGAGGGGAGACTCCTTCAGAGAGAGAGAGAGCACAGGGTGATGGGCTGAATGGGGGGAATGGGACTGAGGGAGACTCCTTCAGAGAGAGAGAGAGAGAGCACTGGGTGATGTGCTGAATGGGGGAATGAGACTGAGGGGAGACTCCTTCAGAGAGAGAGAGAGAGCGAGCACGGGGTGATGGGCTGAATGGGGGAATGGGACTGAGGGGTGATTCCTTCACATAGAGAGAAAGAGAGAGAGCACAGGGCGATGGGCCGAATGGAGGAGTGGGACTGAGGGGAGACTCCTTCAGAGACAGAGAGAGAGAGCACAGAGTGATGGGCCAAATGTGGGAATGAGACTGAGGGGAAACTCCTTCAGAGAGAGAGAGAGAGAGCACAGGGTGATGGGCTGAATGGGGGAATGGGACTGAGGGGAGACTCCTTCACAGAGAGAGAGAGCACAAGGTGATGGGCTGAATTGGGGGGGGGGGAATGAGACTGAGGAGAGACTCCTTCAGAGAGAGAGAGAGAGAGAGAGAGCACAGGGCGATGGGCTGAGTGGGGGAATGGACTGAGGGGAGAGCTCCTTCAGAGAGAGAGAGAGAGAGAGAGAGCACAGGGTGATGGGCTGAATGGAGGAATGGGACTGAGGGGAGAGCTCCTTCAGAAAGAGAGAGAGAGAGAGAGAGCACAGGGCGATGGGCCGAATGGGGAGAATGGGACTGAAGGGAGACTCCTTCAGAGAGAGAGAGAGAGCACGGGGCGATGGGCTGAATGGGGGAATGGACTGAGGGGAGACCCCTTCAGTGAGAGAGAGAGAGAAAGAGAGAGAGCACTGGACGATGGGCCGAATGTGGGAATGAGACTGAGGGGAGACTCCTTCAGAGAGAGAGAAAGAGAGAGAGAGCACAGGGCGATGGGCCGAATGGGGGAATGGGACTGAGGCGAAAGCTCCTTCAGAGAGAGAGAGAGAGAGAGAGAGAGCACAGGGTGATGGGCCGAATGGGGAAAGGATGAGAAGGAGTCTCAATGTTTTGTGCTGAGGTAGGGGAGGCTGAGGGAGTGGAGGGGCCGCAATATGCTGAGGGAGGGGAGGCTGAGGGAGTGTAGGGACCCCACTGTGCTGAGGGAGGGGAGGCTGAGGGAGTGGAGGGGCCCCACTGTGCTGAGGGAGGGGAGGCTGAGGGAGTGTAGGGACCCCACTATGCTGAGGGAGGGGAGTCTGAGGGAGTGTAGGGACCCCACTGTGCTGAGGGATGGGAGGCTGAGAGAGTGGAGTGGCCCCACTGTGCTGAGGGAGGGGAGGCTGAGGGATGGGGAGGGGCCCCACTGTGCTGAAGTCTCTGGGATAGAATGGGGTAGATTTGGAGCTTATGTGAGGAGCCTTGATTTGAGCAGTGTGAGGGTGTGAGAGGGGGAAGAGCGAGGGGACGGAGTGGGGATGGGGGTTGGGGATTTGGATGGACAGGAATAGGGAATTCAGAGGACTACAGACTATTGCAGCTAGTGGAGTAGAGAGAGAGAGAGAGTGGGTGAGGAGTAGAGGGTAGAGGGTGACGGAGTGAGAGAGAGAGGGTGAGGGGTAGAGGGCAGAGGGTGACGGAGTGAGAGAGAGAGGGTGAGGGGTAGAGGGTAGAGTGTGATGGAGTGAGAGAGAGAGGGTGAGGGGTAGAGGGCAGAGGGTGACGGAGTAGAGGTAGAGAGAGAGGGCGAGGGGTAGAGGGCGGAGGGTGACAGAGTGAGTGAGAGAGGGTGAGGGGTAGAGGGCAGAGGGTGACGGAGTAAAAAGAGAGGGTGAGGGGTAGAGGGCAGAGGGTGACGGAGTGAGAGAGAGAGAGGGTGAGGGGTAGAGGGCAGAGGGTGACAGAGTCGAGAGTGAGAGGGTGAGGGGTAGAAGGCAGAGGGTGACGGCGTAGAGAGTGAGAGGGTGAGGGATAGAGGGTAAAGGGTGACAGAGTGAGAGAGAGGGTGAGGGGTAGAGGGCAGAGGGTGACGGAGTTGATGGTGAGAGGGTGAGGGGTAGAGGGCAGAGGGTGACAGAGTGAGAGAGAGAGGGTGAGGGGTAGAGGGCAGAGGGTGACGGAGTCGAGGGTGAGAGGGTGAGGAATAGTGGGGAGAGGGTGATGGAGTGAGAGAGAGGGTGAGGGGTAGAGGGCAGAGGGTGACGGAGTAAAAAGAGAGGGTGAGGGGTAGAGGGCAGAGGGTGACGGACTGAGAGAGAGAGGGTGAGGGGTAGAGGGCGGAGGGTGACAGAGTAGAGAGAGAGGGTGAGGGGTAGAGGGCAGAGGGTGACGGAGTGAGAGTGAGAGAGAGAGGGTGAGGGGTAGAGGGCAGGGGGTGACAGAGTAGAGAGTGAGAGGGTGAGGGGTAGAGGGCAAAGGGTGACGGAGTGAGAGAGAGGGTGAGGGGTAGAGGGTAGAGGGTGACGGAGTGAGAGAGAGAGGGTGAGGAGTAGAGGGCAGAGGGTGATGGAGTGAGAGAGAGAGGGTGAGGGGTAGAGGGTAGAGGGTGACGGAGTGAGAGTGAGAGGGTGAGGGGTAGAGGGCAGAGGGTGATGGAGTGAGAGAGAGAGGGTGAGGGGTAGAGGGCGGGGGGTGATGGAGTGAGAGAGAGAGGGTGAGGGGTAGAGGGTAGAGGGTGACGGAGTGAGAGAGAGAGGGTGAGGGGTAGAGGGCAGAGGGTGACGGAGTGAGAGCGAGAGGGTGAGGGGTGGAGGGCGGAGGGTGACGGAATGAGAGAGAGAGGGTGAGGGGTAGAGGGCAGAGGGTGACGGAGTAGAGAGAGAGGGCGAGGGGTAGAGGGCGGAGGGTGACGGAGTGAGTGAGAGAGGGTGAGGGGTAGAGGGCAGAGGGTGACGGAGTAAAAAGAGAGGGTGAGGGGTAGAGGGCAGAGGGTGACGGAGTGAGAGAGAGAGAGCGTGAGAGGTAGAGGGCAGTGGGTGACGGAATGAGAGAGAGAGGGTGAGGGGTAGAGGGCAGAGGGTGACAGAGTCGAGAGTGAGAGGGTGAGGAGTAGAGGGCAGAGGGTGATGGAGTGAGAGAGAGAGGGTGAGGGGTAGAGGGCAGAGGGTGGGAGTGAGAGAGACAGGGTGAGGGGTAGAGGGCAGAGGGTGACGGATTAAAAAGAGAGGGTGAGCGGTAGAGGGCAGAGGGTGACGGAGTGAGAGAGAGAGGGTGAGGGGTAGAGGGCAGAGGGTGACGGAGTGAGAGAGAGAGGGTGAGGGGTGGAGGGCGGAGGGTGACGGAGTGAGAGAGAGAGGGTGAGAGTTAGAGGGCAGAGGGTGACGGAGTAGAGAGAGAGGGCGAGGGGTAGAGGGCGGAGGGTGACGGAGTGAGTGAGAGAGGGTGAGGGGTAGAGGGCAGAGGGTGACGGAGTAAAAAGAGAGGGTGAGGGGTAGAGGGCAGAGGGTGACGGAGTGAGAGAGAGAGAGGGTGAGAGGTAGAGGGATGAGGGTGACGGAGTGAGAGAGAGAGGGTGAGGGGTAGAGGGCAGAGGGTGACAGAGTCGAGAGTGAGAGGGTGAGGGGTAGAAGGCAGAGGGTGACGGAGTAGAGAGAGAGAGAGAGGGTGAGGGGTAGAGGGCAGAGGGTGACAGAGTGAGAGAGAGAGGGTGAGGGGTAGAGGGCAGAGGGTGACGGAGTCGAGGGTGAGAGGGTGAGGAATAGAGGGGAGAGGGTGATGGAGTGAGAGAGAGAGGGTGAGGGGTAGTGGGCAGAGGGTGACGGAGTAAAAAGAGAGTGTGAGGGCAGAGGGCAGAGGGTGACGGACTGAGAGAGAGAGGGTGAGAGGTAGAGGGCGGAGGGTGACAGAGTAGAGAGAGAGGGTGAGGGGTAGAGGGCGGAGGGTGATGGAGTGAGAGAGAGAGAGAGGGTGAGGGGTAGAGGGCAGGGGGTGACAGAGTAGAGAGAGAGGGTGAGGGGTAGAGGGTAGAGGGTGACGGAGTGAGAGGGAGAGGGTGAGGAGTAGAGGGCAGAGGGTGATGGAGTGAGAGAGAGGGTGAGGGGTAGAGGGTAGAGGGTGACGGAGTGAGAGGGAGAGGGTGAGGGGTAGAGGGCAGAGGGTGACGGAGTAAAAAGAGAGGGTGATCGGTAGAGGGCAGAGGGTGATGGAGTGATAGAAAGAGGGTGAGGGGTAGAGGGCAGAGGGTGACGGAGTGAGAGAGAGGGTGAGGGGTAGAGGGTAGAGGGTGACGGAGTGAGAGGGAGAGGGTGAGGGGTAGAGGGCGGAGGGTGACGGAGTGAGAGGGAGAGGGTGAGGAGTAAAAAGAGAGGGTGAGCGGTAGAGGGCAGAGGGTGATGGAGTGATAGAAAGAGGGTGAGGGGTAGAGGGCAGAGGGTGACGGAGTGAGAGAGAGTGGGTGAGGGGTAGAGGGATGAGGGTGACGGAGTGAGAGAGAGAGGGTGAGGGGTAGAGGGATGAGGGTGACGGAGTGAGAGGATGAGGGGTGGAGGGTGAGAGGGTGACGGAGGCGAGGGTGAGAGGGTGAGGGATGGAGGGCAGAGGGTGACGGAGTGAGAGAGAGTGGGTGAGGGGTAGAGGGATGAGGGTGACGGAGTGAGAGAGAGTGGGTGAGGGGTAGAGGGATGAGGGTGACGGAGTGAGAGAGAGAGGGTGAGGGGTAGAGGGATGAGGGTGACGGAGTGAGAGGATGAGGGGTGGAGGGTGAGAGGGTGACGGAGGCGAGGGTGAGAGGGTGAGGGGTAGAGGGATGAGGGTGACGGAGTGAGAGAGAGAGGGTGAGGGGTAGAGGGATGAGGGTGACGGAGTGAGAGAGAGAGGGTGAGGGGTAGAGGGATGAGGGTGACGGAGTGAGAGGGAGAGGGTGAGAGGGTGAGGGGTAGAGGGGTGCTGGCCTTAGAGCTAGGAGACATCACAAGCTGCCCCCTCCTGCACTATCCGTGTCGGAGGGTATGAGGGCAGGATGGAGCCTGGCGAAGGGAGATTTGGGAATCTGCCTGGGATCGGGAATAGCTGAGCAGTGTCTCAGTGACACGTGCTGAAGTCACTGAAGGATAACGCTGCCCCCTCATGTCGAGCAATCCCACTACACTGTGCTGAAAGCCGTCACAAACAGCGCAGAAACAGGCCATTCGGCCCAGCTGCTCTGTGCTGGTATTTACGCCCCACACGAGCCTCCTCCTCCCCTTCATCTCCCCCCCCCATCAACATATCCCTCTATTCCTTTCTCCCTCATGTGTTTATCCAGCTTCCTCTTAAATACATCAACACTATTATTCACCTCAACCCCTCCCTGTTGTAACGGGTTCCACATCCTCGCCACTCTCTGGGTGAAGACATTCGTCCTCGAGCCTGTTACACAGGAACAGGAGGAGACCATTCAGCCCCTCGGGTCTGTTACACAGGATCGGGAGAGGCCATTCAGCCCCTCACAACTGCTCTGCCATTCAATAAAATCTTCCTAAACTCATTCCCGCCCTATTCCCTACGTCCCTTGATTTCCCTAGAGTCCAAAATTCTATTGATTTCTGACATGAGCATCAATGGTTTCCTTTTCCCAGTAAAAGAGATCTAGTGGCCCCTGTGTCCCTGAGAATTACTATGGGCTTGCTTGCCCCACTCGAGGGGTGTGGGGTTACTCTCCCTTCAGACACAAAACCCTGATAGCCTTCAGGATTCCTATTAACTTTTCCTGCATTTGCCGTAGTAAGCTTCCTGGGTTGTACTCTTACAGCAGTTAAAGCTACAGCTTGTTCTGTTGTGCTCTCCTCCAGGATTCCTTCTTCACTGAACGGACCTGCCCTGATTAACCCTTTAATTTCCGGCAGTCAGGTTTTAAATGCCCTGCCTTATTACAATGGAAGCACACAGGTCTCCGGGTCTCATGCCTGCTCACAGCTGGAGGAGGGCCCCCTGTGTCTCCTGCTTTCCTTTCTCTCCCGGGACTGCTTGGGCTTCTATCACCATCCCACCCTTTATCCTTTTCGGATTTGTGGGAATGATGAAGAAAGTTTCTCCCCTGGGAAACCGGCTTATAAATTAAAGCAAACTCATCGGCCAGAACGGCCACTTGCCGGGCTCTCTGAACCGGCTGCTCCTCCACATGGGTCTTTATGGAGAGTGGGAGAGAGTTTTTAAATTCCTCTAACAGAACTACTTCCCTGAGATGCTCATAGCTGAGTTGTACTTTAACAGCCCTCAGCCACTGGTCAAAAGACAGCTGCTTACTTCTTTCAAACTCCAGATAGGTTTGATTAGCTTGCTTCTTGAGGGTTCTAAACTTTTGACGATAGTCTTCAGGTACTAATTCATATGCCCTGAGGATAGCATTTTTTGTCAGTTCTTAATTTGATGAACTCTCATCTGGCAACAGGGAATAAACCTCATGGGCTTTTCTGGTCAGCTTGCTTTGTCATAAAAGAGGCCAGGTCTCAACTGGACATTTTAGCTGCAATATCAAAAGACACAAAAAATTCTTCCACATCTTCCTCATTGAATTCTGGGATTAGTTTGAAATTGTTTTAACAATTCTGTACCCAGCCCTGAATTACACTCCTCCATATTGGCCACGCTTTCACTCGGGTTACTCTGTCACCCCCCCAGTTAACTCAGGATGCCTCAGTTCTCGGAATGTTCTTTCTCTCTCCCTCTACTGCCTTTCATTTTCTTCACGTTCCTTCTGGAAGGCTCTTTCTTTCACCCTCTCCTGTTTCTTTCTTTTTCTCTTTCCTCTAATTCAAGTTTCCTTTGTTCCAATTGTATCTTTGCTAGCGTACCCTGTCTGGGTCTACTTCTACAGGTTCAAGGGAAAAATGGTTGACCACTAGCCTTAGGAGTTCAGACTTCCTAGCCTTGCCACGTACAGTGATCCCACACTGCTCAGCCATTTTCCTCAACTCCTCCATGGACAGTGTTTTTAACTTATCCCAAGTTACTTCACCCTGGCTTGGAGAGCTACTGGCTTCAGTTGCAGATATGTTAGTATTCAATCACACACAACCACAAGGAAACCTGTACTGATTTGCTCTTTTTGATTGGGAATAATTTGGCTTCACACTTCCAATTTCTCTCGTTTGTCTGTGGGTAAAATCCAGGATGGTAGCACCCAAATTTCTGTTACGACTAGGGTTCCCTCTCAGCCTTCACCTGGTCTTGCCGTAACAGGGTTTAATTTTAAACACACCGTGTTTTTAGCTCCCCCTTGGTGAATCCTTGTTCACCGCTTTCCAATTATAAGGCAAAGAAACCAGCACAACAGGTTTTCTAAGGTGAAAAGAAGAAAGGTTGAAATTTATTAAACTTAAACTGTAATTCGATTAATGCCTATGGATACACGACCCGCCCACGTTAGCATCCATATGCGATACACATGCAGATAGAGACAGAAAAGAGCAGAAGAAATAAAGTGGAAAAGTTTGAGGCAATATCTGAAGCTGGTTTTTGTTACTGTTCTTCGAGCTCACTTTCGCCTCCTTGATTGTAGGTAGGTCTTACTTTTCATTGGGGCCCAGTATTCTTCTTAAACCTTGTTCTATGTCGGAGGTCCATGTGTCTTCAGTAGGTCCAGAGGCTTGAGAGAAAGAGATGGGAGCAGACAGGAGAGAGAGGCTTCCTTGCTCCAGGTGCCAGTTCAAACAGCCTTCTGAATCTCTGTGACACAAATTAAAAAAAACAGGTTGCCCAGCAAGTCAGTCATGTGACCAGCTGGTTTGACCACGTCTGTTTGTGGATTCAGCCATCTTAGTAGTCATCCTGGAATGTGAGCTTCCTCACCTTCAATGTCTGGTGATCAAAGTTCATTGTGGATTGAATGTGTCAGGGAATGGTCCTTTGTCCCCACAAGCACTGCCTGTTAGTACGTATATATTTTTTCCAGCCACGGCTGATCTGTTTAAGAAGTAATTTCATCGCTCCAGCAACAGTTTAAAATCAATGTTAATATGACAACATTAATATGCCTCATTCTTGGCAGGTGGGGATCTACATGACAATACATTAATCTCTATCTCTTCATCTAAGTTATTAATGTAGATTGTAATTAGGTGCAACTTCAACACTGGGGCACTCCACTAGTTACAGCCTGCCAACCTGAAAATGCCCCATTTATCCCTACTCTCTGCTTCCTGTCTGTTAACCAATCCTCTATCCATGCTAATATGTTACCCCCTAAACACGAGCCGTTATCTTATGTAGTAACCTTTTTTGTGGTACCTTATTGAATGTTATTTGGAAATCCAGGTATACTGCATCTACTGGCTCCCCTCTATCTACCCTACTAGTTACATCCTCAAAAAATTCTAATCAATTTCCCTTTAGTCGTTTGGTAGTACAGAACTTGAGTATTGCTGGAAATAGAGACATGTTGTTGAAACTTGTCTTCTTGCACTCATCAGGACAATCCAAAAGAATACCGATGTAAGGGAAAATAACAACCTTATACTGTATGAGAAGAGAGTGCTGATTGGTTGGAAATTAATGCTTGCCAATTAATCAGCACTCTTGGACAGCATAAAGTTGTTTTTTCCCTTACTATTCGTATTCTTGTGGATTGTCCTGATGAGTGTAAGATGAAAAGCTTCGACAACATGTCTCTATTTTCAGCGATACTCAAATTTCCCTTTCATAAAACCATGTTGACACTGTCTGATCATACTATGATTTTCTAAGTGAATTGTTAAGATTTCCCTAATAATAGATTGCAGCATTTTCCCAATGACTGATGTCAGGCTAACCTGCCTGTAGTTCCCTGTTTTTTCTCTCTCTCTCTCCTTTCTTGAATAGTGGTGTTACATTTACGACCTTCCAATTTTCTAGAATTTAGGGAACGACCCTCTGAGAGAAGAAATTCCTCCTCATCTCCTTCTTAAATGGGAGACCCTTTATTCTGAAACTGTGTCCCCCCAGTTCTAGATTCCCCCATGAGGGAAATCATCCTGTAGGCATCTACCCTGTCAAGCCCCCTCAGAATCTTATACGTTTCAGTAAGATTTATTCCACTCGTTCATCTATCTTGTTATGAATGCTTCGTGCATTCAGATAAATGGCCTTTAATTTTAATCTTTCACCATTTTTCACTGACTCTCTGCCCCTTCCTGTCCTACTTGCTCCACTGCTATGTGGCCTTGATTTTCTCTTTAGAGTTCCAAATTTCCTGACCCCGCCCCCTTCCCCTCCCCCCCCACCTCCTTTTTAATTTAAAGCCCTACCTACAAGATCCTAGGCTGGTTTACGTGGAAACCATCCCAACGGAGCAGCTCCCTCTTTCCCCAGTACTGGTGCCAGTGCCTCATGAATCAAAAACCCTTCTTCCCTCAACACTCTGTGAGCCAGACATTCAACTCTCTGTGTTCTGATGAAAAGGTCACAGACCCCGAAACGTTAACTCTGCTTCTCTCTTCACAGATACTGCCTGAGCTGCTGAGTACTTCCAGCACTTTCCGTTTTCATTCAACTCTCTGCCCTGTTTGACTCCATACCAATTGGCACGTGGCTCAGGGAGTAATGCCAAGATTGTTGCCCATAGTCATCTTGAGCAACTCAGTCGGATCACCCCTTCATCTTCTTAATTTTGGGACATATAAGCCTGGTCTATGTGATGTGTCCTTGTAATGTAAGCCTTTTAGCTGCCGGTATCATTCTGGTTCTTTTGTGGTTTTACCTTCTCGAAGGAGATAACGTCGAGTCTGTTGATGTGTCAAAAAAGAAGACCACAACCCAGCTTGCTTTCCAAAAACTCCCAAGAGAAGACCGTGTGTCATTTGTTTCCTGTATTTGAAGGAAGCCTGCTAAAAATAATTCTCAACACCGCCTGATAAGAACGGTCCTAAAAGATCTCAGTGACCTGTCTACGTGTACTCGGAAGTTAGACTA
The DNA here is from genome assembly GCF_036365525.1 of Heterodontus francisci. NCBI lineage: Eukaryota > Metazoa > Chordata > Chondrichthyes > Heterodontiformes > Heterodontidae > Heterodontus > Heterodontus francisci. The sequence goes on from NC_090404.1 coordinate 15,376,228, forward strand.
TATGCCAGTTCTGGAACAACAGACCTCATCTGCTGTTTTTTTTCCAGAAATGAGCAAGTAATCTGCCCTGGAGTTTTTTTTGGCTGTAACAGATCTCTGATCCAAAAATCCCTTTTAATTTTTTTCGGTTAACCAGTTTACAGATATGTGCGTGTGTGAGTGTGAGATGCTAAGGTTAAAAAAAAGGGACTTTAAAATTTAATGTTGGGGCTTTAAAAATTTTAATCAGTGTGTTTATGTTTTACTTCGTTACTGGTTAAGACTTGTTCTATAATAAACTGGTAATTTTGTTGTTAATTTAAAAAACCTGGTTAGTGTGTTCTATTCTGGGAAAAATAGAGTAGATGATTGACCGTATTGATAAGTGGGAAAATGTTAAATAATATGTTGTGACCTGTGGAGAGGTGGGACTGAATTAACAGCGCACTCCTCCCTCCTCGGTCGCAACTTATTTAACCATCCCTCCAAGGCCGAGATGTCCTTCCTGAGGTCGGATGTTTTGGCTCCTTAGGAGACTTTGAGGCCTGAAATGACTCCAGTCTCAACGGCAACATCAACGTGCATTTACATAGTGCCTTTGACCTTCCAAGGCATTTCATGGAGCAAAATCCGAAAAGTGACACTTAGCCACGTAAGAAGACATTCAGACAGATGGCCAAAAGGTTTAAGGAGGGAATTCCAGAGCTTGGGGCCCAGGCAGCTGACGGCACGGCCGCCAATGGTGGAGAGATTAAAATCGGGGGATGTTCGAGAGGCCGGGATTTGAGGAGCACAGAGATCTCGGAGGGTTGTGGGGCAGGAGGAGGTTACAGAGAAAGGGAAGGGGCAAGGTTGTGGATGAACATTTTAGAACTGAGGTGTGGTTTGGCCAATGTAGGTCAGTGAGCACAGGGCGGGGGTGACGGGTGAACGGGACTGGGTGTGAGTCAGGGCATGGCCAGCGGAGTTTTGGATGAGCTCAACTTTACGCAGTGTGGAAGATGAGAGTCCAGCCAGGAGAGCACGGGAAGAGTCAAGTCTGGAGGGGACATATGCGGATGAGGTGACTTGAGTTCCTCGGCAGTGCTGAGGAACGGGAGGAAAGAGAGGTGAGGGGGGGGGTGGGGGTTGGGTGTGAGCTGGGCCTAATGTCCTTCATGTAGGGTGGGAGGGAGGGAGACTGACCAATGGGGTTCCCACTCAGAGAGTTGCCTCCATCAGATCTCAAAGCTCTTAGAGAGGGCTCACATCTCCTTGCAATGTCATTCCTCTGGTGGGTGGGAGGAGGGGCAGTGGCCTTAAGAAAACCCCAAACTCGGCTGGTGCGAGGCCTCCCACAGCTGATGAGGGCAGCTATTCCTGAGCCGCACGACGACACCCTGTGCGCACATGCCCCCCACCCCCCCGGCCGACCCTGCCTTCCCCGCCTCCCCTCGATGTAACCAGTGTGGGGGGGCGGGGGGGCAAGGTCAGTGGGTTGTGCACTGGGTGCTGGCGAGCGGCTCAGGAATGTCCTCCCTCGTCAGCTGTGGGAGGCCTCGCACCGGAATTTACAGGGTCAGCAGAAAGGGAGTGAAATCCTCCACGAATCAGCTTTGGGCGCCGTATTCCAGTATCCCGGAAGGAAGTCAGGCTCCTGCCCTTAATTGGCCAGTCTCTCCGTCAGGGACCGCTTTTAAAGAGGGAGTCTCTCTGTCAGGGACCCCTTTTAAAGAGGGAGTCTCTCCGTCAGGGACCGCTTTTAAAGAGGGAGTCTCTCCGTCAGGGACCCCTTTTAAAGAGGGAGTCTCTCCATCAGGGACCCCTTTTAAAGAGGGAGTCTCTCCGTTAGGGACCGCTTTTAAAGAGGGAGTCTCTCCATCAAGGACCCCTTTTAAAGAGGGAGTCTCTCCGTCAGGGACCGCTTTTAAAGAGGGAGTCTCCCCGTCAGGGACCCCTTTTAAAGAGGGAGTCTCTCCATCAGGGACCCCTTTTAAAGAGGGAGTCTCTCCGTCGGGGACCCCTTTTAAAGAGGGAGTCTCTCTGTCGGCGACCCCTTTTTAAAGAGGGAGTCTCTCTGTCGGGGACCCCTTGTAAAGAGGGAGTCTCTCTGTCGGGGACCCCTTTTACAGAGGGAGTCACTCCATCGGGGACCCCTTTTAAAGAGGGAGTCTCTCCATCGGGGACCCCTTGTAAAGAGGGAGTCTCTCTGTCGGGGACCCCTTTTACAGAGGGAGTCTCTCCGTCAGGGACCCCTTTTAAAGAGGGAGTCTCTCTGTCGGCGACCCCTTTTAAAGAGGGAGTCTCTCTGTCGGGGACCCCTTGTAAAGAAGGAGTCTCTCTGTCGGGGACCCCTTTTACAGAGGGAGTCACTCCATCGGGGACCCCTTTTAAAGAGGGAGTCTCTCCATCGGGGACCCCTTGTAAAGAGGGAGTCTCTCTGTCGGGGACCCCTTTTACAGAGGGAGTCTCTCCGTCAGGGACCCCTTTTAAAGAGGGAGTCTCTCTGTCGGCGACCCCTTTTAAAGAGGGAGTCTCTCTGTCGGGGACCCCTTGTAAAGAGGGAGTCTCTCTGTCGGGGACCCCTTTTACAGAGGGAGTCACTCCATCGGGGACCCCTTTTAAAGAGGGAGTCTCTCCATCGGGGACCCCTTGTAAAGAGGGAGTCTCTCTGTCGGGGACCCCTTTTACAGAGGGAGTCTCTCCATCGGGGACCCCTTGTAAAGAGGGAGTCTCTCTGTCGGCGACCCCTTTTAAAGAGGGAGTCTCTCTGTCGGCGACCCCTTTTAAAGAGGGAGTCTCTCTGTCGGGGACCCCTTTTACAGAGGGAGTCTCTCTGTCGGGGACCCCTTTTACAGAGGGAGTCACTCCATCGGGGACCCCTTTTAAAGAGGGAGTCTCTCCATCGGGGACCCCTTGTAAAGAGGGAGTCTCTCTGTCGGGGACCCCTTTTACAGAGGGAGTCACTCCATCGGGGACCCCTTTTAAAGAGGGAGTCTCTCCGTCAGGGACCCCTTTTAAAGAGGGAGTCTCTCTGTCGGGGACCCCTTTTAAAGAGGGAGTCTCTCTGTCGGGGACCCCTTTTAAAGAGGGAGTCTCTCCGTCGGGGACCCCTTTTAAAGAGGGATTTTGAAACCAGAGACGCATTTTAAAAAAGGATTTTTAGTCTGGACCGGGACCCGTGAACTGACCAAATGTATGGGTTGTTGAGTGAGGGGCTCAGAGCAGTTTGCTCGCTGTGTGTCTCTGTCTCTCTCTCTCTATCCACGTTGCTGGGGGTTGGGGAGTTGCCGGGAGTGGGGAGTGGGGAAGGAGGAGGAGGAAGCAAAGAGTTAAAAGGCGACGGTCGGGGCCGACGTGATCGGCGTGTCAAAGTGGCCGAGGCCCGGAACGCTCCCAGGCCACGATTGGCCAAGCAACAGGAGAACACGCTGACCCAGGGAAACAATGACTCTCCGGGAGAGAGGTGAGAGGTCAGGGGGGGCGGGGTCAGGAGGGGGGGGGCGGAGTCAGGTGGGGGGGCGGGGTCAGGAGGGGCGGGTCACATGACGGGGCCCTGTCAACAACAGCCGCTTTCAGCTCGTGCCAAGTGCAGTCAGCCCAGCCCTTTCAAAACTCGTCATGCGAGGAAGATTCTCAACGGTCGGGAGACAAAGGCTTGAGAGAGAGAGAGAGCCAATGAGCACAGGCCTTTCCCAGAGGCTGAAGGGTCAACAACCAGAGGGCAGAGGTTAAAGGTCATGGGCAAAAGAAAAAAAAAAGAGGCAAAGTGCCTAAATCATTCAAGGCAGTCAAGCTGCAGGGATCAAGGGGAAAGAAGAGGGGATGTGGGAAGAACCGGACTGCTCTGCGAAAGAGCCGCCAAAGAAACGATGGGCGGAATGGCCTCCCCTCTCCGTTGCGACATTCTGGGATTTGACAGGGGCTGCGGGGCACCCAGCTGGAGACCTGCCAACAGAGGCCCCGTTCATGATGTTATTCCCAAACAAATAAGAGTTCACACGCCCAGCAAACATCACAGAATTAAAAACTCAACAGGATGGAAGGAACAGCGTTTCAAACGGAGCAGTGCAGGCTGCATTAGTGTGTTACAGTGAGGGGTGTGGGATATATCAGAGAGTGTTACAGTGAGGGGTGTGGGATATATCAGAATGTGACAGTGAGGGGTGTGGGATAAATCAGAGAGTGTTACAGTGAGGGGTGTGGGATATATCAGAGAGTGTTACAGTGAGGGGTGTGGGATATATCAGAATGTGACAGTGAGGGGTGTGGGATAAATCAGAGAGTGTTACAGTGAGGGGTGTGGGATATATCAGAATGTGACAGTGAGGGGTGTGGGATAAATCAGAGAGTGTTACAGTGAGGGGTGTGGGATATATCAGAGAGTGTTACAGTGAGGGGTGTGGGATATATCAGAATGTGACAGTGAGGGGTGTGGGATAAATCAGAGAGTGTTACAGTGAGGGGTGTGGGATAAATCAGAGAGTGTTACAGTGAGGGGTGTGGGATATATCAGAGAGTGTTACAGTGAGGGGTGTGGGATATATCAGAATGTGACAGTGAGGGGTGTGCGATATATCAGAGAGTGTTACAGTGAGGGGTGTGGGATATATCAGAGAGTGTTACAGTGAGGGGTGTGGGATATATCAGAGAGTGTTACAGTGAGGGGTGTGGGATATATCAGAGAGTGTTACAGTGAGGGGTGTGGGATATATCAGAATGTGACAGTGAGGGGTGTGGGATAAATCAGAGAGTGTTACAGTGAGGGGTGTGGGATAAATCAGAGAGTGTTACAGTGAGGGGTGTGGGATATATCAGAGAGTGTTACAGTGAGGGGTGTGGGATATATCAGAATGTGACAGTGAGGGGTGTGGGATAAATCAGAGAGTGTTACAGTGAGGGGTGTGGGATATATCAGAGAGTGTTACAGTGAGGGGTGTGGGATATATCAGAGAGTGTTACAGTGAGGGGTGTGGGATATATCAGAATGTGACAGTGAGGGGTGTGGGATATATCAGAGAGTGTTACAGTGAGGGGTGTGGGATATATCAGAGAGTGTTACAGTGAGGGGTGTGGGATATATCAGAGAGTGTTACAGTGAGGGGTGTGGGATATATCAGAGAGTGTTACAGTGAGGGGTGTGGGATATATCAGAATGTGACAGTGAGGGGTGTGGGATAAATCAGAGAGTGTTACAGTGAGGGGTGTGGGATAAATCAGAGAGTGTTACAGTGAGGGGTGTGGGATATATCAGAGAGTGTTACAGTGAGGGGTGTGGGATATATCAGAATGTGACAGTGAGGGGTGTGCGATATATCAGAGAGTGTTACAGTGAGGGGTGTGGGATATATCAGAGAGTGTTACAGTGAGGGGTGTGGGATATATCAGAGAGTGTTACAGTGAGGGGTGTGGGATATATCAGAATGTGACAGTGAGGGGTGTGGGATAAATCAGAGAGTGTTACAGTGAGGGGTGTGGGATAAATCAGAGAGTGTTACAGTGAGGGGTGTGGGATATATCAGAGAGTGTTACAGTGAGGGGTGTGGGATATATCAGAATGTGACAGTGAGGGGTGTGGGATAAATCAGAGAGTGTTACAGTGAGGGGTGTGGGATATATCAGAGAGTGTTACAGTGAGGGGTGTGGGATATATCAGAATGTGACAGTGAGGGGTGTGGGATAAATCAGAGAGTGTTACAGTGAGGGGTGTGGGATAAATCAGAGAGTGTTACAGTGAGGGGTGTGGGATATATCAGAGAGTGTTACAGTGAGGGGTGTGGGATATATCAGAATGTGACAGTGAGGGGTGTGCGATATATCAGAGAGTGTTACAGTGAGGGGTGTGGGATATATCAGAGAGTGTTACAGTGAGGGGTGTGGGATATATCAGAGAGTGTTACAGTGAGGGGTGTGGGATATATCAGAATGTGACAGTGAGGGGTGTGGGATAAATCAGAGAGTGTTACAGTGAGGGGTGTGGGATAAATCAGAGAGTGTTACAGTGAGGGGTGTGGGATATATCAGAGAGTGTTACAGTGAGGGGTGTGGGATATATCAGAGAGTGTTACAGTGAGGGGTGTGGGATATATCAGAGAGTGTTACAGTGAGGGGTGTGGGATATATCAGAATGTGACAGTGAGGGGTGTGGGATAAATCAGAGAGTGTTACAGTGAGGGGTGTGGGATATATCAGAGAGTGTTACAGTGAGGGGTGTGGGATATATCAGAGAGTGTTACAGTGAGGGGTGTGGGATATATCAGAGAGTGTTACAGTGAGGGGTGTGGGATATATCAGAGAGTGTTACAGTGAGGGGTGTGGGATATATCAGAATGTGACAGTGAGGGGTGTGGGATAAATCAGAGAGTGTTACAGTGAGGGGTGTGGGATATATCAGAGAGTGTTACAGTGAGGGGTGTGGGATATATCAGAGAGTGTTACAGTGAGGGGTGTGGGATATATCAGAATGTGACAGTGAGGGGTGTGGGATATATCAGAGAGTGTTACAGTGAGGGGTGTGGGATATATCAGAGAGTGTTACAGTGAGGGGTGTGGGATATATCAGAGAGTGTTACAGTGAGGGGTGTGGGATATATCAGAGAGTGTTACAGTGAGGGGTGTGGGATATATCAGAATGTGACAGTGAGGGGTGTGGGATAAATCAGAGAGTGTTACAGTGAGGGGTGTGGGATAAATCAGAGAGTGTTACAGTGAGGGGTGTGGGATATATCAGAGAGTGTTACAGTGAGGGGTGTGGGATATATCAGAATGTGACAGTGAGGGGTGTGCGATATATCAGAGAGTGTTACAGTGAGGGGTGTGGGATATATCAGAGAGTGTTACAGTGAGGGGTGTGGGATATATCAGAGAGTGTTACAGTGAGGGGTGTGGGATATATCAGAATGTGACAGTGAGGGGTGTGGGATAAATCAGAGAGTGTTACAGTGAGGGGTGTGGGATAAATCAGAGAGTGTTACAGTGAGGGGTGTGGGATATATCAGAGAGTGTTACAGTGAGGGGTGTGGGATATATCAGAGAGTGTTACAGTGAGGGGTGTGGGATATATCAGAGAGTGTTACAGTGAGGGGTGTGGGATATATCAGAATGTGACAGTGAGGGGTGTGGGATAAATCAGAGAGTGTTACAGTGAGGGGTGTGGGATATATCAGAGAGTGTTACAGTGAGGGGTGTGGGATATATCAGAGAGTGTTACAGTGAGGGGTGTGGGATATATCAGAGAGTGTTACAGTGAGGGGTGTGGGATATATCAGAGAGTGTTACAGTGAGGGGTGTGGGATATATCAGAATGTGACAGTGAGGGGTGTGGGATAAATCAGAGAGTGTTACAGTGAGGGGTGTGGGATATATCAGAGAGTGTTACAGTGAGGGGTGTGGGATATATCAGAGAGTGTTACAGTGAGGGGTGTGGGATATATCAGAATGTGACAGTGAGGGGTGTGGGATATATCAGAGAGTGTTACAGTGAGGGGTGTGGGATATATCAGAGAGTGTTACAGTGAGGGGTGTGGGATATATCAGAGAGTGTTACAGTGAGGGGTGTGGGATATATCAGAGAGTGTTACAGTGAGGGGTGTGGGATATATCAGAGAGTGTTACAGTGAGGGGTGTGGGATATATCAGAATGTGACAGTGAGGGGTGTGGGATAAATCAGAGAGTGTTACAGTGAGGGGTGTGGGATATATCAGAGAGTGTTACAGTGAGGGGTGTGGGATATATCAGAGAGTGTTACAGTGAGGGGTGTGGGATATATCAGAGAGTGTTACAGTGAGGGGTGTGGGATATATCAGAGAGTGTTACAGTGAGGGGTGTGGGATATATCAGAGAGTGTTACAGTGAGGGGTGTGGGATATATCAGAGAGTGTTACAGTGAGGGGTGTGGGATATATCAGAGAGTGTTACAGTGAGGGGTGTGGGATATATCAGAGAGTGTTACAGTGAGGGGTGTGGGATATATCAGAGAGTGTTACAGTGAGGGGTGTGGGATATATCAGAGTGTGTTACAGTGAGGGGTGTGGGATATATCAGAGAGTGTTACAGTGAGGGGTGTGGGATATATCAGAGAGTGTTACAGTGAGGGGTGTGGGATATATCAGAGAGTGTTACAGTGAGGGGTGTGGGGTATATCAGAGAGTGATACAGTGAGGGGTGTGGGGTATATCAGAGAGTGTTACAGTGAGGGGTGTGGGATATATCAGAGTGTGTTACAGTGAGGGGTGTGGGATATATCAGAGAGTGTTACAGTGAGGGGTGTGGGATATATCAGAGAGTGTTACAGTGAGGGGTGTGGGGTATATCAGAGAGTGTTACAGTGAGGGGTGTGGGATATATCAGAGAGTGTTACAGTGAGGGGTGTGGGATATATCAGAGAGTGTTACAGTGAGGGGTGTGGGGTATATCAGAGAGTGTTACAGTGAGGGGTGTGGGGTATATCAGAGAGTGTTACAGTGAGGGGTGTGGGATATATCAGAGTGTGTTACAGTGAGGGGTGTGGGATATATCAGAGAGTGTTACAGTGAGGGGTGTGGGATATATCAGAGAGTGTTACAGTGAGGGGTGTGGGGTATATCAGAGAGTGTTACAGTGAGGGGTGTGGGATATATCAGAGAGTGTTACAGTGAGGGGTGTGGGATATATCAGAGAGTGTTACAGTGAGGGGTGTGGGGTATATCAGAGAGTGTTACAGTGAGGGGTGTGGGGTATATCAGAGAGTGTTACAGTGAGGGGTGTGGGATATATCAGAGTGTGTTACAGTGAGGGGTGTGGGATATATCAGAGAGTGTTACAGTGAGGGGTGTGGGATATATCAGAGAGTGTTACAGTGAGGGGTGTGGGGTATATCAGAGAGTGTTACAGTGAGGGGTGTGGGATATATCAGAGAGTGTTACAGTGAGGGGTGTGGGATATATCAGAGAGTGTTACAGTGAGGGGTGTGGGGTATATCAGAGAGTGTTACAGTGAGGGGTGTGGGGTATATCAGAGAGTGTTACAGTGAGGGGTGTGGGATATATCAGAGAGTGTTACAGTGAGGGGTGTGGGATATATCAGAGAGTGTTACAGTGAGGGGTGTGGGGTATATCAGAGAGTGTTACAGTGAGGGGTGTGGGATATATCAGAGAGTGTTACAGTGAGGGGTGTGGGATATATCAGAGAGTGTTACAGTGAGGGGTGTGGGGTATATCAGAGAGTGTTACAGTGAGGGGTGTGGGGTATATCAGAGAGTGTTACAGTGAGGGGTGTGGGGTATATCAGAGAGTGTTACAGTGAGGGGTGTGGGATATATCAGAGAGTGTTACAGTGAGGGATGTGGGGTATATCAGATAGTGTTACAGTGAGGGGTGTGGGATATATCAGAATGTGACAGTGAGGGGTGTGGGATATATCAGAGAGTGTTACAGTGAGGGGTGTGGGATATATCAGAGAGTGTTACAGTAAGGGATGTGGGGTATATCAGATAGTGTTACAGTGAGGGGTGTGGGATATATCAGAGAGTGTTACAGTGAGGGGTGTGGGGTATATCAGAGAGTGTTACAGTGAGGGGTGTGGGGTATATCAGAGAGTGTTACAGTGAGGGGTGTGGGATATATCAGAGAGTGTTACAGTGAGGGGTGTGGGGTATATCAGAGAGTGTTACAGTGAGGGGTGTGGGATATATCAGAGAGTGTTACAGTGAGGGATGTGGGGTATATCAGATAGTGTTACAGTGAGGGGTGTGGGATATATCAGAATGTGACAGTGAGGGGTGTGGGATATATCAGAGAGTGTTACAGTGAGGGGTGTGGGATATATCAGAGAATGTTACAGTGAGGGGTGTGGGATATATCAGAGAGTGTTACAGTGATGGATGTGGGATATATCAGAGAGTGTTACAGTGAGGGGTGTGGGATATATCAGAGATTGTTACAGTGAGGGGTGTGGGATATATCAGAGAGTGTCACAGTGAGGGGTGTGGGATATATCAGAGAATGTTACAGTGAGGGGTGTGGGATATATCAGAGAGTGTTACAGTGAGGGGTGTGGGATATATCAGAGAGTGTCACAGTGAGGGGTGTGGGATATATCAGAGAATGTTACAGTGAGGGGTGTGGGATATATCAGAGAGTGTTACAGTGAGGAGTGTGGGATATATCAGAGAGTGTTATAGTGAGGGGTGTGGGATATATCAGAGAGTGTTACTGTGAGGGGTGTGGGATATATCAGAGAGTGTTACAGTGAGGGGTGTGGGATATATCAGAGAGTGTTACAGTGAGGGGTGTGGGATATATCAGAGAGTGTTACAGTGAGGGGTGTGGGATATATCAGAGAGTGTTACAGTGATGGATGTGGGATATATCAGAGAGTGTTATAGTGAGGGGTGTGGGATATATCAGAGAGTGTTACAGTGATGGGTGTGGGATATATCAGAGAGTGTTATAGTGAGGAGTGTGGGATATATCAGAGAGTGTTACAGTGATGGATGTGGGATATATCAGAGAGTGTTACAGTGATGGGTGTGGGATAAATCAGAGAGTGTTAAAGTGAGGGGTGTGGGATATATCAGAGAGTGTTACAGTGAGGGGTGTGGGATAAATCAGAGAGTGTTACAGTGAGGGGTGTGGGATATATCAGAGAGTGTTACAGTGAGGGGTGTGGGGTATATCAGAGAGTGTTACAGTGAGGGCTGTGGGGTATATCAGAGAGTGTTACAGTGAGGGCTGTGGGGTATATCAGAGAGTGTCACAGTGAGGGGTGTGGGATATATCAGAGAATGTTACAGTGAGGGGTGTGGGATATATCAGAGAGTGTTACAGTGAGGGGTGTGGGATATATCAGAGAGTGTCACAGTGAGGGGTGTGGGATATATCAGAGAATGTTACAGTGAGGGGTGTGGGATATATCAGAGAGTGTTACAGTGAGGAGTGTGGGATATATCAGAGAGTGTTATAGTGAGGGGTGTGGGATATATCAGAGAGTGTTACTGTGAGGGGTGTGGGATATATCAGAGAGTGTTACAGTGAGGGGTGTGGGATATATCAGAGAGTGTTACAGTGAGGGGTGTGGGATATATCAGAGAGTGTTACAGTGAGGGGTGTGGGATATATCAGAGAGTGTTACAGTGATGGATGTGGGATATATCAGAGAGTGTTATAGTGAGGGGTGTGGGATATATCAGAGAGTGTTACAGTGATGGGTGTGGGATATATCAGAGAGTGTTATAGTGAGGAGTGTGGGATATATCAGAGAGTGTTACAGTGATGGATGTGGGATATATCAGAGAGTGTTACAGTGATGGGTGTGGGATAAATCAGAGAGTGTTAAAGTGAGGGGTGTGGGATATATCAGAGAGTGTTACAGTGAGGGGTGTGGGATAAATCAGAGAGTGTTACAGTGAGGGGTGTGGGATATATCAGAGAGTGTTACAGTGAGGGGTGTGGGATATATCAGAGAGTGTTACAGTGAGGGGTGTGGGATATATCAGAGAGTGTTACAGTGAGGGGTGTGGGATATATCAGAGAGTGTTACAGTGAGGGGTGTGGGATATATCAGAGAGTGTTACAGTGATGGATGTGGGATATATCAGAGAGTGTTATAGTGAGGGGTGTGGGATATATCAGAGAGTGTTACAGTGATGGGTGTGGGATATATCAGAGAGTGTTATAGTGAGGAGTGTGGGATATATCAGAGAGTGTTACAGTGATGGATGTGGGATATATCAGAGAGTGTTACAGTGATGGGTGTGGGATAAATCAGAGAGTGTTAAAGTGAGGGGTGTGGGATATATCAGAGAGTGTTACAGTGAGGGGTGTGGGATAAATCAGAGAGTGTTACAGTGAGGGGTGTGGGATATATCAGAGAGTGTTACAGTGAGGGGTGTGGGGTATATCAGAGAGTGTTACAGTGAGGGCTGTGGGGTATATCAGAGAGTGTTACAGTGAGGGCTGTGGGGTATATCAGAGAGTGTCACAGTGAGGGGTGTGGGATATATCAGAGAATGTTACAGTGAGGGGTGTGGGATATATCAGAGAGTGTTACAGTGAGGGGTGTGGGATATATCAGAGAGTGTCACAGTGAGGGGTGTGGGATATATCAGAGAATGTTACAGTGAGGGGTGTGGGATATATCAGAGAGTGTTACAGTGAGGAGTGTGGGATATATCAGAGAGTGTTATAGTGAGGGGTGTGGGATATATCAGAGAGTGTTACTGTGAGGGGTGTGGGATATATCAGAGAGTGTTACAGTGAGGGGTGTGGGATATATCAGAGAGTGTTACAGTGAGGGGTGTGGGATATATCAGAGAGTGTTACAGTGAGGGGTGTGGGATATATCAGAGAGTGTTACAGTGATGGATGTGGGATATATCAGAGAGTGTTATAGTGAGGGGTGTGGGATATATCAGAGAGTGTTACAGTGATGGGTGTGGGATATATCAGAGAGTGTTATAGTGAGGAGTGTGGGATATATCAGAGAGTGTTACAGTGATGGATGTGGGATATATCAGAGAGTGTTACAGTGATGGGTGTGGGATAAATCAGAGAGTGTTAAAGTGAGGGGTGTGGGATATATCAGAGAGTGTTACAGTGAGGGGTGTGGGATATATCAGAGAGTGTTACAGTGATGGGTGTGGGATAAATCAGAGAGTGTTAAAGTGAGGGGTGTGGGATATATCAGAGAGTGTTACAGTGAGGGGTGTGGGATATATCAGAGAGTGTTACAGTGAGGGGTGTGGGATAAATCAGAGAGTGTTATAGTGAGGGGTGTGGGATATATCAGAGAGTGTCACAGTGAGGGGTGTGGGATATATCAGAGAGTGTTACAGTGATGGGTGTGGGATAAATCAGAGAGTGTTAAAGTGAGGGGTGTGGGATATATCAGAGAGTGTTACAGTGAGGGGTGTGGGATATATCAGAGAGTGTTACAGTGAGGGGTGTGGGATAAATCAGAGAGTGTTATAGTGAGGGGTGTGGGATATATCAGAGAGTGTCACAGTGAGGGGTGTGGGATATATCAGAGAGTGTTACAGTGATGGGTGTGGGATAAATCAGAGAGTGTTAAAGTGAGGGGTGTGGGATATATCAGAGAGTGTTACAGTGAGGGGTGTGGGATAAATCAGAGAGTGTTATAGTGAGGGGTGTGGGATATATCAGAGAGTGTTATAGTGAGGGGTGTGGGGTATATCAGAGAGTGTTACAGTGAGGGGTGTGGGATATATCAGAGAGTGTTACAGTGAGGGGTGTGGGATATATCAGAGAGTGTTATAGTGAGGGGTGTGGGATATATCAGAGAGTGTTACAGTGAGGGGTGTGGGATATATCAGAATGTGACAGTGAGGGGTGTGGGATATATCAGAGAGTGTTACAGTGAGGGGTGTGGGATATATCAGAATGTGACAGTGAGGGGTGTGGGATATATCAGAGAGTGTTACAGTGAGGGGTGTGGGATATATCAGAGAGTGTTACAGTGAGGGGTGTGGGATATATCAGAATGTGACAGTGAGGGGTGTGGGATATATCAGAGAGTGTTACAGTGAGGGGTGTGGGATATATCAGAGAGTGTTATAGTGAGGGGTGTGGGATATATCAGAATGTGACAGTGAGGGGTGTGGGATATATCAGAGAGTGTTACAGTTTTGGGTGTGGGATATATCAGAGAGTGTTACAGTGAGGGGTATGGGATATATCAGAGAGTGTTACAGTGAGAGGTGTGGGATTTTTTCAGAGAGTGTTACAGTTTTGGGTGTGGGATATATCAGAGAGTGTTACAGTGAGGGGTGTGGGATATATCAGAGAGTGTTACAGTGAGGGGTGTGGGATATATCAGAGAGTGTTACAGTGAGGGGTGTGGGATATATCAGAGAGTGTTACAGTGAGGGGTGTGGGATATATCAGAGAGTGTTACAGTGAGGGGTGTGGGATATATCAGAGAGTGTTACAGTGAGGGGTTTGGGATATATCAGAGAGTTTTACAGTGAGGGGTGTGGGATATATCAGAGAGTGTTACAGTGATGGGTGTGGGATAAATCAGAGAGTGTTAAAGTGAGGGGTGTGGGATATATCAGAGAGTGTTACAGTGAGGGGTGTGGGATAAATCAGAGAGTGTTATAGTGAGGGGTGTGGGATATATCAGAGAGTGTTATAGTGAGGGGTGTGGGGTATATCAGAGAGTGTTACAGTGAGGGGTGTGGGATATATCAGAGAGTGTTACAGTGAGGGGTGTGGGGTATATCAGAGACTGTTACAGTGAGGGGTGTGGGATATATCAGAGAGTGTTACAGTGAGGGGTGTGGGGTATATCAGAGACTGTTACAGTGAGGGGTGTGGGATATATCAGAGAGTGTTACAGTGAGGGGTGTGGGATATATCAGAGAGTGTTACAGTGAGGGGTGTGGGATATATCAGAATGTGACAGTGAGGGGTGTGGGATATATCAGAGAGTGTTACAGTGAGGGGTGTGGGATATATCAGAGAGTGTTATAGTGAGGGGTGTGGGATATATCAGAATGTGACAGTGAGGGGTGTGGGATATATCAGAGAGTGTTACAGTTTTGGGTGTGGGATATATCAGAGAGTGTTACAGTGAGGGGTATGGGATATATCAGAGAGTGTTACAGTGAGAGGTGTGGGATTTTTTCAGAGAGTGTTACAGTTTTGGGTGTGGGATATATCAGAGAGTGTTACAGTGAGGGGTGTGGGATATATCAGAGAGTGTTACAGTGAGGGGTGTGGGATATATCAGAGAGTGTTACAGTGAGGGGTGTGGGATATATCAGAGAGTGTTACAGTGAGGGGTGTGGGATATATCAGAGAGTGTTACAGTGAGGGGTGTGGGATATATCAGAGAGTGTTACAGTGAGGGGTTTGGGATATATCAGAGAGTTTTACAGTGAGGGGTGTGGGATATATCAGAGAGTGTTACAGTGATGGGTGTGGGATAAATCAGAGAGTGTTAAAGTGAGGGGTGTGGGATATATCAGAGAGTGTTACAGTGAGGGGTGTGGGATAAATCAGAGAGTGTTATAGTGAGGGGTGTGGGATATATCAGAGAGTGTTATAGTGAGGGGTGTGGGGTATATCAGAGAGTGTTACAGTGAGGGGTGTGGGATATATCAGAGAGTGTTACAGTGAGGGGTGTGGGATATATCAGAGAGTGTTATAGTGAGGGGTGTGGGATATATCAGAGAGTGTTACAGTGAGGGGTGTGGGATATATCAGAATGTGACAGTGAGGGGTGTGGGATATATCAGAGAGTGTTACAGTGAGGGGTGTGGGATATATCAGAATGTGACAGTGAGGGGTGTGGGATATATCAGAGAGTGTTACAGTGAGGGGTGTGGGATATATCAGAGAGTGTTACAGTGAGGGGTGTGGGATATATCAGAGAGTGTTACAGTGAGGGGTGTGGGATATATCAGAGAGTGTTACAGTGAGGGGTGTGGGATATATCAGAGAGTGTTACAGTTTTGGGTGTGGGATATATCAGAGAGTGTTACAGTGAGGGGTATGGGATATATCAGAGAGTGTTACAGTGAGGGGTGTGGGATATATCAGAGAGTGTTACAGTGAGAGGTGTGGGATTTTTTCAGAGAGTGTTACAGTTTTGGGTGTGGGATATATCAGAGAGTGTTACAGTTTTGGGTGTGGGATATATCAGAGAGTGTTACAGTGAGGGGTATGGGATATATCAGAGAGTGTTACAGTGAGGGGTGTGGGATATATCAGAGAGTGTTCCAGTGAGGGGTGTGGGATATATCAGAGAGTGTTACTGTGAGGGGTGTGGGATATATCAGAGAGTGTTACAGTGAGGGGTGTGGGATATATCAGAGAGTGTTACAGTGAGGGGTGTGGGATATATCAGAGAGTGTTACAGTGAGGGGTGTGGGATATATCAGAGAGTGTTACAGTGAGGGGTGTGGGATATATCAGAGAGTGTTACAGTGAGGGGTTTGGGATATATCAGAGAGTTTTACAGTGAGGGGTGTGGGATATATCAGAGAGTGTTATAGTGAGGGGTTTGGGATATATCAGAGAGTGTTACAGTGAGGGGTGTGGGATATATCAGAGAGTGTTACATTGAGGGGTGTGGGATATATCAGAGAGTGTTACAGTGAGGGGTGTGGGATATATCAGAGAGTGTTACAGTGAGGGGTGTGGGGTCTCTCAGAGAGTGTTACAGTGAGGGGTGTGGGGTATATCAGAGACTGTTACAGTGAGGGGTGTGGGGTATATCAGAGACTGTTACAGTGAGGGGTGTGGGATATATCATAGAGTGTTACAGTGAGGGGTGTGGGATATATCAGAGAGTGTTACAGTGAGGGGTGTGGGGTATATCAGAGAGTGTTACATTGAGGGGTGTGGGGTATATCAGAGAGTGTTACAGTGAGGGGTGTGGGGTATATCAGAGACTGTTACAGTGAGGGGTGTGGGGTATATCAGAGAGTGTTACAGTGAGGGGTGTGGGGTATATCAGAGACTGTTACAGTGAGGGGTGTGGGATATATCAGAGAGTGTTACAGTGAGGGGTGTGGGGTATATCAGAGACTGTTACAGTGAGGGGTGTGGGATATATCAGAGAGTGTTACAGTGAGGGGTGTGGGATATATCAGAGAGTGTTACAGTGAGGGGTGTGGGATATATCAGAGAGTGTTACAGTGAGGGGTGTGGAGTATATCAGAGAGTGTTCCAGTGAGGGGTGTGGGGTATATCAGAGACTGTTACAGTGAGGGGTGTGGGATATATCAGAGAGTGTTACAGTGAGGGGTGTGGGATATATCAGAGAGTGTTACAGTGAGGGGTGTGGGATATATCAGAGAGTGTTACAGTGAGGCAGTTGCTCACATTAACCACGGGGTGACTCTCTAATGCAGTCCTGTGAGGGTGCTGCACTGTTTGAGGTGCTACCTTTCACATGAGATTCTAAACCGGGACCCTCTGGGTTGGAAGTTAAGGTGTAGTTTGAAGAGGAGAATGGGTCGTTCTCCTTAAATAAAAATGTTGGAAATACTCCGCAGGTCTGGCAGCATCTGTGGAGAGAGAAGCAGAGTGAATGTTTCAGGTCAGTGACCCTTCATCAGAACTGGCAAATATTAGAAATGTAAAAGGTTTTAAGCAAGTAAAGTGGGGATGGGGCAAGAGATAACAAAGGAGAAGGTGTTGATAGGACAAGGTCACAGAAAATAACTGACCAGAAGGTCGTGGCGCAAAGGCAAACGGTATGTTAATGGTGTGCTGAGAGACAAAGCATTGGGGCAGAGGGTGTTAATTGACAGAAAAATGAACAGCCAGGCCCCAAGCACAAACATTAAAAAAAACAGGAACAGTGGGTAGGCACAGTAGAAACAAACTAAAAAATAAAATAAAATAACCAAATAAAAATGAATAAAGTATCAAAAAACTAAACATAAAAGGGAGTGCAGTCATGCTCTGAAATTATTGAACTCAATGTTCAGTCCGGCAGGCTGTAGTGTGCCTAATCACTAAATGAGATGCTGTTCCTCGTGCTTGCTTTGATGTTCACTGGAACACTGCAGCAATCCCAGGACAGAGATGTGAGCATGAGAGCAGGGGGGAGTGTTGAAATGGCAAGCGGAAGCTCAGGGTCCTGCTTGCGGACTGAGAGGAGATGTTCCGCAAAGCGGTGACCCAGTCTGCGCTTGGTCTCCCCATCGTAGAGGAGACCACATTGTGAGCAGTGAATACAGTATACTACATTGAAAGAAGTACAAGTAAATCGCTGCTTCACCTGAAAGGAGTGTTTGGGGCCTGGGATAGTGAGGAGAGAGGCGATAAATGGGCAGGTGTTACACCTCCTGCGATTGCAGGGGAAGGTGCCATGGGATGGGGACGAGGTGGTGGGGGTCATGGAGGAGTGGACCAGGGTGTCACGGAGGGAACGATCCCTTTGGAATGCTGACAGGGGAAGGGAGGGGAAGATGCGTTCGGAAGTGGCATCACGCTGGAGGTGGCGGAAATGGCAGAGGAAGATCCTTTGGATATGGAGGCTGATGGGGTGGAAAGTGAGGACAAGGGGAACCCTGTCACGGTTCTGGGAGGGAGGGGATGGGGTGAGGGTAGAGGTGCGGGAAATGGACCGGACACAGTTGAGGCCCCTGTCAAGCACAGTGGGGAGGAATCCTCAGTTGAGGAAAAGGGAAGACATATCAGAAGCACCATCATGGAAGGTAGCATCATCAGAGCAGATGCATCGGAGATGGAGAAACTGGGAGAATGGAATGGAGTCCCTACAGGAGGCAGGGTGTGAAGAAGTGTAGTCGAGGTAGCTGTGGGAGTCGGTGGGCTTATAATGGATATTAGTAGACAACCTATCCCCAGAGATGGAGACAGGGAAGTCGAGGAAGGGAAGGGAAGTGTCAGAGATAGACCATGTAAAGGTGAGAGAAGGGTGGAAATTAGAAGCAAAGTTGATGAAGTTTTCCAGTGCGGGGCGGGAGCAGGAAACGGCACCGATACAGTCATCAATGTAGCGGAAAAAGAGTTGGGGGAGGGGGACCGAGTAGGACTGGAACAAGAAACGTTTGACATATCCCACAAAAAGACAGGCATAACTAGGACCCATGTGGGTACCCATAGCAACACCTTTTACTTGAAGGAAGTGAGTGGAGTTGAAGGAGAAGTTGTTCAATGTGAGAACAAGTTCAGCCAGGCGGAGGAGGGTGGTGGTGGATGGGGACTGGTTGGGCCTCTGCTCAAGGAAGAAGCGGAGAGCCTCAAACCATCCTGGTGGGGGATGGAGGTGTAGAGCGACTGGACGTCCATAATGAAGAGGAGACGGTTGGGGCCAGGAAAGTGTTCTTCTCCTTGTTGTGTTACCATGTGTATTGAAGAGTTCTCCTAGAATCTATCATTTAGTTTAGCAATCATTATCATAGTGTTTGACACGTTTGTGTTTCAAGCCAATGACACAACACTGCTTGCCGTTGTTGGCCCAATATTTATCCCTAAACCCAGCAGCACTAAACAGAGGATCTGCTCATTACCACATCGCTGCTTGTGGGATCTTGCTGTGTCCAAATTGCCTGCCAAGTTTCCTATATTACAAACAGTGACAGTGCTTGACCATAAAGCGCTCTGAGACGTCGGGAGTTGTAAAAAGGGCTGCGGGAATGCTGCTCTCTTTTCCCATCGGCTGCTTCCCTTGCCGGCTTCGGGTGAAGTTAGCCTTCCCGGGATATTCCTCTCGTTCCCGCCCCCCCCCCCCCACCCCCAATTCCGTTTTCTCTCTCTCGCCGTTAAACTGAAGACTGAAACACACGGCACCTTCTCCAGCGTTACCTACGTTCTTAAACACTCTCAGCCTTTCCGGGCTCACCTGACTTTTCTAGCCCCCACTTCTATCAGCTTCACGAGACCCAAAGATTGGTAAAGCCTGGAATTCAAAGAGAGCTGGGTGTCCTTGCACACGAATCAGAGAAAGCCAGCACGCAAGCAGTTAAGAAGGCAAATGGTATGTTAGCCTTCATTGCAAATGGATTGGAGCAGAAGAGTAAGGAACGCACCAACACAGGGCTTTGGTGAGACTGCACCTGGAGCAACCTCCAGTTGTGCTCTCCCTATCTGAGGAAGGATGTACTTGCCTTAGAGGGAGTGCAGCGAAGGTTCACTACACCGATTCCTGGGATGAGAGGGCTGTCCTACGAGGAGAGATTGAGTAGTGTGGGCCCTTACTCTCTGGAGTTTAGAAGAATGAGAGGCGATAATTGTGAGAGGGCTCGACAGGGTAGAAGCTGAGGGGCTGTTTCCCTCCCCGGCTGCAGAATCTGGAACTAGTGGCGGGGGGTGCTCACAGTCACAGAATAAGGGGGGTGGCTATTTAGGACTGAGACGAGGAGAATATTTTTTCAGGCAGCGAGTGGTTAGGATCTGGAACGCACTGCCCGAGAGTGTGGTGGAGGCAGATTCAATCGAGGCTTTCAAAAGAGAGCTGGATAATTACGTGAAGAGAAAAGATTGGCTATGGGGAAAAGGCAGGGCGGGGGGGTGGGGGGCGGAGCGGAGTGGGACCAGCTCTTGCAGAGGGGCAGACTCGAGGGGCTGAATGGCCTCCTTCTGTGCTGGAACTGTCCTATGATCCGATCAGTTTCTTCACTCAGTGGGTGGTGAACCTTGTGGGAATTCCAGTCGTTGTGTGTATTAAAGGCTGGCATGGGTAGATTGTTTTTTAAATTATTTACTCAAATTCATTCATTAATGAATTGAATTTAAATTCCACCAGCTGCCATGGTGGTATTTGACTCCGTCCCCACCCCCCCACCCTTCCCCCACTTCCGGGGGGGGGGGGGGGGGGGGGAGACATCAGCCTGGGCCTCTGGATGACTAGCTCAGGGTCATGACCTCTACGCTACTGTCGTTTCCCCCCCCCCCCCTCGTCAGACGGGTAAAAGTTCCCAGGGGAGTCTGTCCCGGCCAACGTTCCCTCAATCGACATTTCGGAAAACAGAGGATCCGGTCATTCGTCACGTCGCCGCTTGCGGGATCTTGCTGTGCGCCAATCGGCTGCTCGCCTTTCCGACGTGGCAAGCGGCCACCACACTTCAAAGAAGCTCCTCGTTGTGCGTCGAGGGGCTTCAGGACGTTCTGAGCCCGCGAGAGGCGCGACATGAAATGCGAGCCGTTTATTCACTCATTCTCATTTTGACTGGGCGGAGCAGAATGATGTGGATAGTCCTGGCCGGGAGCGCCAGTCGATGGGACTGTGGAAGAAGGAGCTCTCACTTAACCGTACCCCGGTGAGCTGCACTCCCATAACGCTCCCGTCCAGAAACACAGCATCACAAAATGGGGGGGGAAAAACTACATTAACCTCTGAGCCTTTATATCACAGAGACGTCTGAACAACTCCTGTTAATTCCTTCACGTCGCTGTCTTCGCAGAGTGCTGTAATGAGGAATCAAGGGGTCCATCCCGAAGGAGGTTCCCAGCTCTCGTCCCTGTGGTCCGTGCCCGAGGGAGTAGGCCTCGGCCCAGCCAGTGGTTTAGGGCCTACAGTTCAGGCTCAGTGCCCCTGGGGTTAGGGAAGGTCAGGTTAGGCCCTGTTGCTGAACACTATCCAGTGAACCACGTCTAGGAAGCTTCCTGCCTGGACATTGGGCGAGGAGGGAGTCAGAACGAGCTGCCGTCCCTCTTATGCTAATGGCCGCTCGGCTAAACCGTCGACTCTCACAAAATCGCTCATGATCAGTGAGGGAGAGAGCAAACCATCAGAGTAAAACAACAACTTACACTTAAACGGCACCTCTAATGTGGTATAATGTCCCACAGGAGCGATTTTCAACAAAATTCGACTCCGAGCCATGTCAGGAGGCGTTCGGGCAGATCTCTGAGAGCCTGGTCAAAGAGGTAGGTTTTAAGGAGTGTTTTTGAGGAGGAGAGACAGTTGGAGATGTTTAGGGGGGGAATTTCAGAGCTTAGGCCCCAGGAAGCTTTTTGTTATTCATTCATGGGATGTGGGCATCGCTGGCCAGGCCAGCATTTATTGCCCATCCCTAATTGCCCTTCAGAAGGTGGTGGTGAGCTGCCTTCTTGAACCGCTGCAGTCCATGTGAGGTAGGTGCACCCACAGTGCTGTTAGGAAGGGAGAGCCAGGATTTTGACCCTGCGACAGTGAAGGAATGGTGATATAGTTCCAAGTCAGGATAGTGTGTGACATGGAGGGGAACTTGCAGGTGGTGGTGTTCCCAAGCACTTGCTGCCCTTGTCCTTCTAGTTGGTAGAGGTTGTGGGTTTGGAAGGTGCTGTCTAAGGAGCCTTGGTGCATTGCTGCAGTGCATCTTGTAGATGGTACACACTGCTGCCACTGTGCGTCGGTGATGGAGGGAGTGAATGTTTGTAGATGGGATGCCAATCAAGCGGACTGCTTTGTCCTGGATGGTGTCGAGCTTCTTGAGTGTTGTTGGAGCTGCACCCATCCAGGGAAGTGGGGCCTAGGACACTGCTCTGAGGGACTCCTGTCGCAGTGGGATACCAAGATGTCCCAGTCAATGGGAATCGGGGAAATTCTCCACTGGCTGGAGCCACACATTGCACAGGGGAAGATGGTTGTGGTTTTTCGAGGCCAAACATCTCAGCCCCAGGACCACAGGGGAGGGGGTGGGGGTGGGAGTGGGGGAGGGGAGGGGGTGGGGAAGACTGTGCGCGAGATGCTAACTCTCAAGGCAGGTGTCCGCTGCTTATATTGTTCCCCCACAGACTGCGGCGCTGAGGACGGTTCCGCTGCGGGTCCACCAGAAAAGATGAGTCGAGCCAGAGGTTGGGAGTCAGGATATTTATTAGCGATGCGGGGAAACGCACAGAGACATCTTACACATCACAACAGCGGCGGGACATCGCCTCCGAAACGCTTGCCGACGGAACAACAGTGACTACAGTGCAGTGTTAACTGGCGAAGCTCTGAAGATGTGGTGAACCTCACACAAATCCAGGGCTTTTTTTTGTTATCCCCTCCCACCTACCAGGACCGCACACGTTACGAGCAATGGGGGGGGGGGGGGGGGGGGGGGGGTTCTCGTCGCCCGGACTTGGGACGCAGACGAGATGCCGGTCGGGGGAAATAAAACCTTGAGATCCGGAGGCCAAGCGAAATGAGGTTGGTGCCGCGGCCGAAAGCTCCCCCTGGACCGTGAGCAGATCTGGGCACCACACCTTTGGAAGGGATGTCCTGGCTTTGGAGGGGAGGGGATCTACCGGAATAACACCGGGACTCCGAGGGTTAAATTACGGGAGAGATTAAACAGACAAGGGCTGTATTCCCTGGAATTTCGACCACTAACGGGTGATTTGATTGACGTTTTCAAGATATTGAGGGTGACAGACGGGGGTAGAGAGAGAGAGAAACCATTTCCGCTGTTTGGGGAGTCTAGGACCGTGCTCAGTCAGCGTCGATCGGAGAATGTTCTAGAAGGCGTTCCTCGGGGTGACACCTCATTGCCGGGGGTGGGGGTTTGGGGGAGTGGGTGGGGGTGCAGGTTGGTGGTGTGGGCGATGTGGGGCTTGGGGTCAGGGGTCGCAGGTCGCTCTGCTCAGGCTCCTCTCCATCGGCTGGGCCTGCGTCTGGTGCCGGACCCGGCAGGCGTAACTCCTCCCCGCGTTCCAGTCGCTGGCGGGCAGCCGCAGGTAGCTGGCCAGCCGGTGCGTGGCGTCCGCCTCCACCACCAGCGGGCTGCGGCTGGTGCCGGCGCTGACCTCTGCGCCGTCGGTGCTCCACTCCACGTCGATAAAGCCCGGGTTAAAGCCGCTCACCAGGCAACTGAGGGTGGCCGAGCCCGAGGACAGCTCCTCCGCCGAGGGAGGGAAGACGGAGACGGAAGGGGGAAGAGCCGAACTGCCTGTGAACGGGGAGGGAAGGGAAAAGGAAAAGGAGAGACAGTCAGAGAACAATCGAGCCGCAAATTAACAGCTGGGCGGCAAACCGGACCCAGACCCCACCCCGGTTAGATTTCTTACACGTCATTCTCCAGATGTGGCTCAGACCAGCATTTATTGCCCATCCATAATTGCCCTTGAGAAGTCCAATGGCAGCAGCTGATCCTCAGATGGAACAGCAGCGCCCCCCGAGGGGCAGAGGCCTCCACTGCAATGGGTAAATTGGGAATATTTGCCCTGGCCAAAGAATAATCCAGCTGCCTCCTTAAAGGGAAGGGGTGCCGGAGGTCCAGTACCTTTAAACTCCAGCCCCGGGAAAAACTCCACTCAGAATCACCAGATTGCTTTCTAAATTACCCTGCAACCCCTCCCCTTGACCTCTGCAGAGGGAAGCCTCCCCAGGCCTGAGGCTGATGGACTGCAGCAGGCATCACTGTTCAGGGCTTCCCCCGGGATGCTGAAGCCTTGGCTCCCTGAGTGATATCGATCGGCGACAGTAAGAGAAGGCGAGTGACAGGACCCTCTACCATTGGTGCTCTGTCACAGATCACGAGGAGGCTCCATTCAGTGGGGACACACCCACCTCACACACCCGTCTGCAGAGCGGCCCTGCCTAACTCCATCCCCCCTCCGAGGTGGCAGCCGTGGCTCAGTCACCCTCACTCTCGGATCTGAGTCAGAAGGTGGTGGGTGTGTGAGTCCCCACTTTGGAGACTCGAGTCCCATAATCCGGGGCCGACATCCCCGGTTCCAGTACTGAGGGAGTGCTGCACTGTCGGAGGGTCAGTACTGAGGGAGTGCCGCACTGTCGGTGGGTCAGTACTGAGGGAGTGCCGCACTGTCGGAGGGTCAGTACTGAGGGAGTGCCGCACTGTCGGAGGGTCAGTACTGAGGGAGTGCCGCACTGTCGGAAGGTCAGTACTGAGGGAGTGCCGCACTGTCGGTGGATCAGTACGGAGGGAGTGCTGCACTGTCGGAGGGTCAGTACTGAGGGAGTGCTGCACTGTCGCTGGGTCAGTACTGAGGGAGTGCTGCACTGTCGCTGGGTCAGTACTGAGGGAGTGCTGCACTGTCGGAGGGTCAGTACTGAGGGAGCGCTGCACTGTCGGAGGGTCAGTACTGAGGGAGCGCCGCACTGTCGGAGGGTCAGTACAGAGGGAGTGCCGCACTGTCGGAGGGTCAGTACTGAGGGAGCGTCGCACTGTCGGAGGGTCAGTACTGAGGGAGCGCTGCACTGTCGGAGGGTCAGTACTGAGGGAGCGCCGCACTGTCGGAGGGTCAGTACTGAGGGAGCGCCGCACTGTCGGAGGGTCAGTACTGAGGGAGTGCCGTACTGTCGGAGGGTCAGTACTGAGGGAGTGCCGTACTGTCGGAGGGTCAGTACTGAGGGAGTGCCGTACTGTCAGAGGGTCAGTACTGAGGGAGTGCCGTACTGTCAGAGGGTCAGTACTGAGGGAGCGCTGCACTGTCGGAGGGTCAGTACTGAGTGAGCGCTGCACTGTCGGAGGGTCAGTACTGAGGGAGTGCTGTACTGTCGGAGGGTCAGTACTGAGGGAGCGCCACACTGTCGGAGGGTCAGTACTGAGGGAGCATTGCACTGTCGGAGGGTCAGTACTGAGGGAGTGCTGCACTGTCGGAGGAGCCGTCTGCTGTCTTAGGTGACCCAGGAGATCCCAAAATCACAAGGTGGGGTTGGGGGCAGTGGTGAGGGAGTTCTCCGCGATGTCCTGGGGCTAATATTTATCCTGCGATCTGCACCACTACAAAAACAGGTGATCTGGCCACGCATTTCTTTGCTGTTTGTGGGATCTTGCTGTGCACACTGTCTGCCATGTTTCCCAGATTAACCACAGTGACTGTGTTTCAAAACAAAAGGTGCGTTTAGCGCGCTGGTGATGCGCTTTGGGAAGTCCTCAGGACGGGTGCAGGCGCTATAGAAATGCAAATTCTGAATTTCTCATCCGTCCCACACCCTTTCTCACCGGGGATGTGGTGGTGGTTGTGGGGGGGGGTGGCGGGGGTCGGTACCAGAAACCCGCTGCCTGGGGACTCGTGTCCTGGGGCTGAAAGCAGATCTGAAGTTCCCGGCAAGACACGGCAGGGATTGGCTCCAAAACCGTTTTCGCCGCCACCACGTTTTACCCTCATGCCCAGTCAGCGGAGGGTGGGTCGGTGAACCCAAGACCCCACTTCATACGTCAGAATGAGTGAGAGTGAAATCCCTGCACAGAGCAGGGGGGATCTGGATCGGGGGGAGGAGGCGAGGGGGAATGTCCATTCAGAATGAGTGGGAGGGAAAGCATGTCACGGAGCGGGGGGATCTGGATCCGGGATTGGGGGTGGGGGGGCATCCATTCAGAATGAGTGGGAGGGAAATCCCGGCACGGAGCAGGGGGTCCTGGATCGCAGGGAGGAGGAGGGGGGGGGGGAACGTCCATTCAGAATGAGTGGGAGGGAAATCCCGGCACGGAGCAGGGGGGACTTGGATCGCAGGGAGGAGGAGGGGGGGTATGTCCATTCAGAATGAGTGGGAGGGAAAGCATGTCACGGAGCGGGGGGATCTGGATCCGGGATTGGGGGTGGGGGAGCATCCATTCAGAATGAGTGGGAGGGAAATCCCGGCACAGAGCAGGGGGGTCCTGGATCGGAGGGAGGCGTCCATTCAGAATGAGCATGAGGGAAATCCCGGCATGGAGCAGGGGGAACCTGGATCAGAGTCCATCTGCTCAGTATGAGAGAGAAATCCCATTATGGGCACGAGGACTTGGATCTGGGTTTCATATGCTCAGAGTGGGTGAGAGTGAAATCCTCGGCATGGAGCAGGAAGATTTATAGGGACAAAGGAATAGGAGACGGCCATTCAGCCCCTCAAGCCTGCTCTGCCATTCAATCAGATCATGACTGACCTGCACCTCAATTCCATCTACCTTTCCTGGCCTCCTAACCCTTAATACCTCAACCAAACAACGAAAAGAGTATTGATATCCGTTTTGAAATTTTCTATTGAGATTTGCGAAAATGGATCAGGAGCAACTCCACTGAGGGTGAGAGGCAAATCCTGGCATGGTGTAAGAGTTGGATCAGGAGCTCCTCCAGTGAGAGTGAGAGGCACATCCTGGAGTGAATTTAGAGTAGTTGGATAGGGAGCTCCTCCAGTGGGAGTAAGAGGGAAATCCTGGAATGGATTAAGAGGTGTTGGATAGGGAGCTCCTCCAGTGGGAGTAAGAGGGAAATCCTGGAATGGATTAAGAGGTGTTGGATAGGGAGCTCCTCCACTCAGAGTGAGAGGGAAATCCCGACACGGAACGGGGTAGCGTTCGATCAGGAGCTCCTCCAGTGAGAGTGAGAGGGAAATCCTGGAATGGATTTAGAGGAGTTGGATAGGGAGCTCCTCCAGTGAGAGTGAGAGGAGATCAATTTTAACACTCGGGACAGGGAAGTAAGCTGACAAGCGACTGGCTCATCCGGGAGCAGAAGGAGGGAGGCCCTGCCTGTTTTACTTGGACCCATCAACATACCGTGCACCCAACTCCCTGGACGAGAGGTTGGCACGTTTGGGGGCCGTAAGTGGCCCTTTAACATCTCATTGGCGGCTCCCAACTCTTTTACAACCACTGTCACAACCACTATTGTTTCTAATATTTCTGAGATCATAAATTATTCTGAATCTGCTATTAGAAGCCTTTTTTTAAATAATCACGAGAATCACTATCCGAAAAAGTTGTCTAAATTCTACGCATCTTAAGTTAAAGTTTTTTTGTGAAATGAATTTACTGACAAAACTATAGTTTAAAAAAGTTTTGATTCAGAGTCAGGACTAGTTTAATTTAGATTTTTATCTGTTGAAGAGGCCACTGAGAAATGGTGAGAGGAATTTGATTCAGGTTGGAACGCATTCCCTGGAATATAGAAGAGCGAGGGCTGATTTGATCCGGGCGTTTAAAATGTGAACGGGATTTGATAGGGCAGTGACGGCCAAGCTAATTCCCCCGGGAGCGGCACAGGTGACTTGACCGCTTATCACACTTCCGACTGCGGGATCGTGCTGTGCGTAAATTGGCTGCTGCGTTTCCGACTGCAACCGCGACTGTGCGACGAAAAGAAAAGCACCCCCTTGGCTGTACAGCGTGTGAGGTCGTGACAGACGCTACGGAAATGCGCACCCTGGCTTTGAATTTTGAGACTGGGCTCGCACCCCCCCCCCCCCCACCCCAGCAGAAAGTGACTCTGTCCCGTCCGACACCCGTCCCACTTGCAGATGTTCCCGACGCAGACCTGGGGTGCGGGGAGGGGGACTGAAAGGATTTATCAATGCTTTCCCCCGCTCCCACAAAACAACAACAAGCAGAGTTGAAGCATTTAGGAAGAGACCTGACTGAAGCCTCCGAGCTCAGTGAAGAAAGGGTTAAAAAACAGTTACTCACTCTTGACGTCCAATGGGGTTCCATTGCCAGTGTAATACGCACAGTGTGTCAGAAAGAGGGAGGGCGTCGTACAAAAACCTCAGCTTCCTTTATCTTCATTCACGGGGTGTGGGCGTCACTGGCACACACACACACTATTGCCCTTGAGAAGGTGGTGGTGAGCTGCCTTCTTGATCCGCTGCCGTCCATGTGGGGTAGGTACACCCACAGTGCTGTTAGGAAGGGAGTTCCAGGATTTTGACCCAGCGACAGTGAAGGAACGGCGATATAGTTCCAAGTCAGGATGGTGTGTGACTTGGAGGGGAACTTGCAGGTGGTGGTGTTCCCATGCATCTGCTGCCCTTGTCCTCCTAGTTGGTAGAGGTCGCGGGTTTGAGTCTGCGAGAGACTCGGTGAACAGAGAAATCCGGATCTCAATCCCAGGTGGAGGCGGTCTCTTCAGAGCGTCACGGGGTCCGGAAGTGTGAGGCACTGCAGCGTGAAGCGGGGGCCCTCTAGGCCCAAGGCCCCGGACGGAAGTTTATGTCACGCATTGCATCACTGTGTAACCAACGTTGCTAACCCACACCATGCAGTAATAGACGGCTGCGTCCTTGGCCTCCACAGTCTTAATGGTCAGGTAGTAGGTGAGACTGGAGTCCTGGGCTGTGGGAGTGAACCGATCCGTGATACCCGGAGCACGGTAGATCTTTCTGTCGGTTGAGTAGTACAGAACACCCTGGGGCGTCTTCCCCGGTGCCTGCCGTAACCAGCTTATGCCATAGGTGCCCGAGTTGGCGCCGAGTAAGTTGCATTTCAGTTTAACCGTCTCTCCCGCGGTGACCGGTCCAGTGAGGGGGTCTTGAGTGACGCTCGGATCAGCCAAGGCACCTGGAAAATAGTTAGACACCTATCAGTGAGTGAGGCGACTCGTGCTCTCTCTCTCTCAGGACCCCACACCCAGCCATTGACCAACCCTTGAGTGAATTAAGAGGTAAAAAAAAAAGCTGCACGGCTAAGATAACCCTTGCTGACCCCCCGATCGTCATGGCGGAGCCTGGCGAGGAATTGACGGGGATTCCACTCACCGGCGAGATGGACAATGAACACAAACAGGAGGTGGGCTGGATCCATGGCGTGAGGTCCTTTACTCGTCTACCCACTCAGAAAGCGCCGAAGGTTTGAGCTGTCGTCTCCGCTCCGCCGTCTGTCTGCTCGCCCCGTTCACCACCCACCGTTTTTAAAGTCGCAACAGACTCTCTCGGGTCGCTTTGCATTCAGCTTTCTGTATGCAAATCTGCGCTCACCAACCACCACACCATCCCCCCCAGCCCCCAGGTGCCAACTGCCACTGAGTCAGAACAACAACAAGTCACACCCTCTGATCCAGTCCGATGCAATGCCTCTCACAGTTGGCCAGCCTTCTCATCTGGTCACAGCTCCTGCCCTGGATAGCTGCAAATCTGAGCTCAGTCAAAAGTCTTTCATGTGGAACTTTTCCCCCCAAAGCCTTCCAGAAGTATTGCCCACGCCGAGGCTGATAGTCCTTTGGCCTCCGGATCCCGGAATAAATGCCAGAATTGGCTCACCGGGAATGTCCACTGCTGACACCCCGCAGCCTCACCAAGACGTTCCATGGTCAAGGGCGAGGGGGGGGGGGTCCCGTAATTCATGATCATCTCGGGTAGAGATGTGGTTCGAGATGTGGGCACCAGACAGTGATGTTGTTGGCACAAGTGACGAATCTATTAGAGTTTTTTGGCATTGTAACTAGCAGGGTAGATAAGGGGAAACCAGGAGATGTCATATATTTGGATTGTTAGAAGGATTCAATAAGGTGCCACACAAGAGGCTGTTACATAAGATTGGGGCTCATGGGATTGGGAGTGGGAAGAACAGGGAATAAACAGGTCCATTTTGGGATGGCAGGGTGTAACTAGCAGAGTGCGGTGGGGATCAGTGCTTGGGCCTCAGCTATTTACAATTTACATCAATGACTTAGATGAAGATACTGAGTGTAAGCTACCCCACGTTTGTTGAGGATATAAAGCTAGGTGGGAATGTAAGCAGTGAGGAGGACACAGAGAGGCAGCAAAGAGATACAGACAGGTTCAGTGAGCGGGCAACAAGGTGGCAGATGGAGTATAATGTCGGGAAGAGTGAGGTTATTCACTGAGGCAGGAACAATGGAAAAACCGAATACTTTTTAAAAGGTGAGAGAGTATTAAATGTTGGGATTCAGAGGGATTTGGGGATCCTTGTACAGGAACGGCAGGACGTTAACACGTAGACAACAGCAAGAAATTAGGAAGGCAAATGGGATGTTGGCCTTTATTGCAAAGGGGTTGGAGTGTGAGAGTAAAGAAGTCTTGCTGCAATTAATATAGGGCCTCGGAGAGGCCACACCTGGAGAATTGGAGGGGCGGAGATATCTCGGAGGAGTTTTCGGAGATAGGGAGGGGCCACAGATTCTCCACCCCATATATATCATTGGGGGTTCCACCGTCTATCCTCCCCGAGAGCCCCTCACAGGCAGGACCATCCGCCTCTGGGCCCTGCTAATTTGAGCTACTTGCTTTCACCATTCATTCACGGGAAATGGACGTCACTGGCAAGGCCAGCATTTATTGCCCATCCCTTAGTTGTCACTTTGGAAGGTGGTGGTGAGCCATCTTGTTGAACCCCTGCAGTCCCCGTGATAATGTTCCCACAGTGAAGGGAGTGCCAGGGTGTTGACCCAGCGATGATGAAGGAACAGGCGACATATTTCCAAGTCGGGATGGCGTGTGACTTGGAATGGCACTTGAGGGGGTGGCAGTGTGTTCCCGTGCGCCCGTGGGTCTTGTCCAACCTGGCCTCCTCGAGACAAATGCGGCTCAGAACTGATCCCGACATTCAGCAAAAAACTTGTATTTAAAATCGAGGCATTGGTTGACCGGGAGCAAATGTAGGTCAGTGAGCACAGAGGGTGATAGGGGAACAGGACTGGGTCAGAGTTAGGACACAGGCAGCAGAGTTTTGAATGGGTTCATAGGAACATAGGAGCAGGAGTAGGCCATTCAGCCCATCGAGCCTGCCCCGCCATTCAGTACAATCATGGCTGATCATCCACTTCCATGCCTTTTCCCCACACTATCCCCATATCCCTTTATTTTTTTAATTATTATTCATTCATGGGATGTGGGTGTTGCAGGCTATGCCAGCATTTATTGCCCATCCCTAATTGCCCTTGAGAAGGTGGTGGTGAGCTGCCTTCTTGAACCGCTGCAGTCCATGTGGGGTAGGTACACCCACAGTGCTGTTAGGAAGGGAGTTCCAGGATTTTGACCCAGCGACAGTGAAGGAACGGCCGATATAGTTCCAAGTCAGGATGGTGTGTAACTTGGAGGGGAACTTGCAGGCGGTGGTGTTCCCATACATCTGCTGCTCTTGTCCTTCTAGTTGGTAGAGGTCGCGGGTTTGGATGGTGCTGTCTAAGGAGCCTTGTTGCGTTGCTGCAGTGCATCTTGTAGATGGTCCACACTGCTGCCACTGTGCGTCAGTGGTGGAGGGAGTGAATGTTTGTAGATGGGGTGCCAAACAAGCGGGTTGCTTTGTTCTGGATGGTGTCGAGCTTCTTGAGTGTTGTTGGAGCTGCACCCATCCAGGCAAGTGGTGAGTATTCCATCACACTCCTGACTTGTGCCTTGTAGATGGTGGACAGACTTTGGGGAGTCAGGAGGTGAGTTACTCGCTGCAGGATTCCGAGCCTCTGACCTGCTTTTGTAGCCACGGTATTTATATGGCTACTCCAGTTCAGTTTCTGGT
Organism: Heterodontus francisci; assembly: GCF_036365525.1. Lineage (NCBI taxonomy): Eukaryota > Metazoa > Chordata > Chondrichthyes > Heterodontiformes > Heterodontidae > Heterodontus > Heterodontus francisci. The sequence continues at coordinate 15,407,763 of NC_090404.1, forward strand.
CAATGGTAACCCCCAGGATGTTGATAGTGGGAGATTCAGTGATGGTAATGCCATTGAATGTCAAGGGGAGATGGTTAGATTCTCTCTTGTTGGAGATGGTCATTGCCTGGCACTTGTGTGACACGAATGTTACTTGCCACTTATCAGCCCAAGCCTGGATATTGTCCAGGTCTTGCTGCATTTCTACACGGACTGCTTCAGTATGTGAGGAGTCGCAAATGGTGCTGAACATTGTGCAATCATCAGCGAACATCCCCACTTCTGACCTTATGATTGAAGGAAGGTCATTGATGAAGCAGCTGAAGATGGTTGGGCCTAGGGCACTACCCTGAGGAACTCCTGCAGTGATGTCCTGGAGCTCAGATGATTGACCTCCAACAACCACAGCCATCTTCCTTTGCGCTAGGTATGACTCCAACCAGCAGAGAGTTTTCCCCCTGATTCCCATTGACTCCAGTTTTGCTAGGGCTCCTTGATGCCATACTCAGTCAAATGCTGCCTTGATGTCAAGGGCAGTCACTCTCACCTCACCTCTTGAGTTCAGCTCTTTTGTCCATGTTTGAACCAAGGCTGTAATGAGGTCAGGAGCTGAGTGGCCCTGGCAGAACCCAAACTGAGCGTCACTGAGCAGGTTATTGCTAAGCAAGTGCCGCTTGATGGTACTGTTGATGACACCTTCCATCACTTTACTGATGATTGAGAGTAGGCTGATGGGGCGGTAATTGGCCGGGTCGGACTTGTCCTGCTTTTTGTGTCCAGGACATACCTGAGCAATTTTCCACATTGCAGGGTAGATGCCAGTGTTGTAGCTGTACTGGAACAGCTTGGCTAGGGGCGCGGCAAGTTCTGGAGCACAGGTCTTCAGTACTATTGCTGGAATATTGTCAGGGCCCATAGCCTTTGCAGTATCCAGTGCCTTCTGTCGTTTCCTGATATCACGCGGAGTGAATCGAACTGGCTGAAGTCTGGCATCTGTGATGCTGGGGACTTCAGGAGGAGGCTGAGATGGATCATCAACTCGGCACTTCTGGCTGAAGATTACGTCATTTGTGTTTAGAAATCTGTCAATCTCTGCTTTAAACATACTCAATGACTGAGCTTCCACAATCCTCTGGAGTAGAGAATTCCAAAGATTCACAACCCTCTGAGTAAAGAAATTTCTCCACATCTCTGTCCTCAGTGGCTTCCCCCTTATTTTGAAATTGTGTCCCCTGGTTATAGACTCCCCAACCAGGGGAAACATCTTAGCAGCATCTACCCTGTCTATCCCTTTAAGTATTTTGTAGATTTCAAAGAGATCACCTCTCATTCTTCGAAACTCTGGAGAATACAGGCCCAGTTTCTCCAATCTCTCTTCACAGGACAGTCCGCCATCCCGGGAACAAGTCTGGTGAATCTACGTTGCACTCCCTCTGTGGCAATAATATCCTTCCTAAGGTAAGGGGACCAAAACTGCACACAGTACTCCAGGTGCGGTCTAACCAAGGTTCTATACAATTGAAGCAAGACTTCACTACTCCTGTACTCAAATCCTCTTGTGATAACATACCATTAACATACCGTTAGTTTCCTAATTGCTTGCTGTACCTGCATGTTAGCTTTCAGTGATTTATTGACAAGGACACCCAGGTCCCTTTGTACATCTACACTTTCTAATTTCTTACCATTTATGAAATACTCTGCACATCTATTCCTCCTACCAAAGTGGATAACCTCACATTTTTCCATATTATATTCCGTCGGCCACATTCTTGCCCATGCACTAAGTCTGTCCAAATCCCCTTGAAGCCACTTTGCATCTTCCTCACAACACATATTCCCACCTAGTTTTGTGTCATCTGCAAACTTGGAAATATTACATTTGGTCCCCACATCCAAATCATTGATATATATTGTGAACAGCTGGGGCCCAAGCACTGATCCTTGCGATACCCCACTAGCCACAGCCTGCCAACGTGAGAATGACCCGTTTATTCCTACTCTCCGCTTTCTGCCTGTTAAACAATCTTTAATCCATGCCAGTATATTACTTCCTGTCCCATGGTAATTTTGCTAACCAATCTCCTGTGGAGGACTTTATCAAAAGCCTTCTGAAAATCCAAGTATACTACACCTGGGTTCAAATTTCTGAGGGTCGAATGTGGGAGACCAGCCAGACTGGAATAGTCAAGTCTAGAGGTAACAAAGGCATGAATGGGGGTTTCAGCAGCAGATGAGCTGAGACAGGGGGTGAAGTCGAGTGATGTTACAGAGGTGGAAATAGACGGTCTTTGTGACAGAGAGGACTTGTGGTCAGCAGCTCAGCTTGGGGTCAAACAAGAAGCCAAGGCTGTTAATGGTCTGGGTTCAGCTTCAGGCAATTGCCAGGGAGGGACTCATGGCTGGGAAATAGAGCTTGTGGGAGGAAATTTCTGCTCATCTGGTGCTCAGTGTTATACAAGCGGTGTGACCAATCGAAGACAGTGGTGGAGGCAGGAGAGGTGGTGGGGAGGTCAAGCTGGGTGTCGTCAGTGTACATGTGAAAACTAACGCTGTGTTTTCAGATGGTGTCGTCGAGGGGCAGCGCGTAGATGAGAAATCGGAGGAGGGGGGTCAAGGATAGATCCTTGGGGGGGGTGGGGGGCACCAGAGGTAACGGTGCGGGAGCGGGAAGAGAAGCCATTGGGAAGTGATTCTCCAGCTACGATTAGATAAATAAGAATGGAACCAGGTCTCACCCAGCTGGATGACAGTGGAGAGGCATTGGAGGAGGATGGTGTGGTCAGCCGTGTCAAAGGGTGCAGACAGGTCGAGGAGGACGAGGAGAGAAAGTTTACCACAGTCACAGACACATAGAACGTCACTTGTGACTTTGATAAGAGCCAGTTCTGTACTGTGGCGGTTGGGGGGTGGGGGGGGGGGTGGGCGCGGAAACCCGATCGGAGGGAAAGACGGGAATGGATTTGGGAAGCGACAACACGTTCAAGGAGTTTGGAGAGGAAAGGGAGGTTGGAGATGGGACGGTAGTTTGTAAGGACAGAGGGGTCAAGGATTGTATTTTTAAAGGGGGGTGGGGTAACGGCAGATTAGAAGGAGAGGGAGCAGTACCAGAACAGAGAGAACCGTTAACAATATCGGCTAACACGGGGAGCAGGAGGGGAAGTTGGGTGCTCAGCAGTTTAGTGGGAATAGGATCGAGGGAGCAGGAGGTGGGTCTCATGGACAGGATGAGCTGGGAGAGGGCATGAGGGAAGACCGGCCAGGAAGTTGAGAATGATGTGGGTTCAGGGCTGGGGCAGGGTGGGAGCTTTGGGAAAGTTTGACCTGGTGGGCGAGGGAGGAAGGGAGGGAATCGGCAGCGACAGCTGAACAGCTGAACCTGTGCCGGAGGCATTAAACTGAAATGTCAGGTCAATTCACAATTGCCTCAATGAGGATGTGCAAATGATGTAAATAACTGTGCAAATTACCGACCCATCTCTCCGAATGATCTCAGCAACTCCAGTGAAATGATTACTTATTCACAGTCAAACCTCACAGTCAACTCCATTAAACCTGAAAATCTCCACATTGAAACTGGGTTGTAATTATACTTCAAATTTCTACAATTTTTACTTCCCATCTGATTACCAAGTGGTTCATGGGAGGTAAACGTCTCTCCATAGAGACAGAGACAGAGAGATACAGGCTGAGAGAGAGAGAGAGACAGTGAGGCACAGAGAGAGAGAGAGAGAGATAGACTGAGAGAGAGACAGTGAGGCACAGAGAGAGAGAGAGATAGACTGAGAGAGACAGTGAGGCACAGAGAGAGAGAGACAGGCTGAGAGAGAGAGAGACAGTGAGGCACAGAGAGAGAGAGAGATAGACTGAGAGAGAGACAGTGAGGCACAGAGAGAGAGACAGAGAGAGAGATAGACTGAGAGAGAGAGAGAGAGAAAGAGACAGGCAGAGAGAGAGAGACAGAGACAGAGTGAGACAGAGAGAGGGAGGTAGACTGAGAGAGAGAGAGACAGTGAGGCACAGAGAGAGAGATAGACTGAGAGAGAGACAGTGAGGCACACACAGAGAGAGACAGTGAGAGAGACAGAGAGAGAGAGAGAGAGAGAGAGAGAGACAGTAAGGCACAGAGAGAGAGAGGTAGAGAGAGAGAAACAGGGAGAGAAAATGGCAGAGAGGCAGAGAGGCACAGAGAGAGACACACACAGAGACAGAGACAGAGAGAGAGAGGCTGAGATACATAGACACAGAGAGAGAGAGAGAGACACACACACACACAGACAGAGAGATA
>NC_090404.1:15417029-15437324 GCF_036365525.1 Heterodontus francisci
TGTAGAAATTCTTACTATCTTTTTTTTATTTATAGCTAGCTTCCTCTCATAGTCTAATTTCTCCCTAACTATTTTTTAAATCATTCTTTGCTGGTTTTTACATTCTGACCAATCTTCTGAACGACCACGAATCTTCACAGAAATGTATGCTTTTTCTTTCAATTTGATACTATCTTCAACTTCCTTAGTTAGCCACGGATAGTGCATCCTTCTCAAGAGACTTCCTTTCTCAGTGATATGTATCTTTGCTGAGTTATTAAAAATCTCCTTAAAAGTCTGCCACTGCTTCTCTACTGTCCTACCCTTTCATCTACTTTCTCAGTTCACTTTTGCCAGCTCATTCTTCATAGCTTTGCAACTGTCTTTATTTACGTTTAAAACACTAATCTTAGACCTACACTTCTCACTCTTAAACTAAATGTGCTTCTTGCATATGGTACACACGGCTGCCACTGTGCACTGGTGGTGGAGGGAGTGAATGTTGAAGGTGGTGGATGGGGTGCTGATCAAGCGGGCTGCTTTGCCCTGAATGATGTCGAGCTTCTTGAGCGTTGGAGCTGCACCCATCCAGGCAAGTGGTGAGTATTCCATCACACTCCTGACTTGCGCCTTGTAGATGAAGGGCAGGTTTTGGGGAGTCAGGAGGTGAGTTACTCGCCGCAGAACTCCCAGCCTCTGGCCTGACCCCGTAGCCACAGTATTGATGTGGCTGGTCCAGGTCAGTTTCTGGTCAATGGTGACCCCCAGGATGTTGATAGTGGGGGATTCAGCGATGGTAATACCGTTGAACGTCAAGGGGAAATGGTTAGATTCTCTCAAGTTGGAGATGGTCATTGCCTGGCACTTGTGTGGCACAAATGTTACTTACCACTTATCAGCCCGAACCTGAATGTTCGCCAGGTCTTGCTGCACGCAGACATGGACTGCTTCAGTATCTGAGGTGTTGCGAATGGATCCGAGCACACTGCAATCATCAGCGAACATCCCCGCTTCTCATCTTATGATGGCAGGAAGCTCATTAATGAAGCAGCTGAAGATGGTTGGGACGAGGGCACTGCCCTACAGCGATGGAGCTGGAGTTAATAGGGAATAGTCGGGGAAGCTCTCCAGTGGCTGGAGTCATACCTGATACAAAGGAAGATGGTTGTAGTTGTTGGGGGGGCCAATCATCTCAGTCCCAGGACAATCATCCTACTTTGGGGGCTCCTCCGCCCCCCTGGCCAACCCGGCCGGAGCTCTATCCAGTAGAATGGGCTCATTATCTCTGCAGATTTAGAAGTATGAGAGGCGATGTGGCTGGAGAGTCTCAAAGTAGAGGTCACATCTCAGTACTAAATCCTGAGACTGAGAATTTCTTCATTCAAGGGGGGCGGTGAATATTTGGAATCCTCCACCCCGCAGATCTGTAGCTGCTCAGTCGCTGAATATATTCGAGACTGAGACTGAGACTGATTTTGGACTCCAAGGGCATCAGGGAATATGGGAACAGGGCATGAAAAGGGAGTTGAGGTAGATTAGCCATAAAGACCTGTATTTATATAGTGCCTTTCCCGACCTCTGGGTGCCCCCAAAGTGCTTTTACAGCCAATGAAGTACTTTTGCAGTGTAGCCACCATTTGTAATGTAGGAAACAGCAGCCAATTTCCACGGCAAGCAAGCTCCCACAAACAGGTCATCTGTTTCAGTGACATTAAGCTGAGGGATAAATATCGGCCCCGGGACAACCGCTGTCTTCTTCGCGACAGTAGCCGTGGGATCATTTACGTCCAGCCGAGAAGGCAGACGGGACCTCAGTTTAAAGTCTCACCTGAAAGACGGCACCTCCAACAGTCCGGCACTCCCCTCATCACGGCACCAAACTGGATTTCTGTGCTGGAGCGGGACTCGAGCCCACAACCTTGCAACTCAAGAGGTGAGAGCGCCACCAACGGAGACAGGGCTGACGCAGCATGGCCGACTCCTGCTCCTATTTCCATTGGAACGTTCTATTCCAAGCCCCGCTGGCGTCCGGTTAACCCTCGAGCTCTAATCCTCGCCCCTGGTGGGAGCCAGTTACCCACCCTCTCTCCCCAACCTCCAAGGTCTATTCCTGGTGACTGCCGAGACCCAGTTGCTCCACACGCCGACCTGCGCTCTATTCCTGGTCCCTGCTGAGTCCGTTACCCCCGCCCACCCACCACCACCTCTATTCCTGGTGACTGCTGAGACCCAGTTACCCACTCCCCACAGCCCGAGTTCTATTCCTGGTCCCTGCCTGGGGTTGAGCGCCCCCTCCCCTTCCACCAACCCTCGTTGACAGATCCTTTACTCAGAGGCTTGAATCCCTGCTCAGCATGTCTCAGAAGAGGACTTACAGCCAATGAGGTATTTTTGAAGGGCAGTCACTGTTGCAGTGAGCGGAAAGGCGGCAGCTAATTTGCACACAAGATCTCAAAAACAGCAACGTGATAAACATCATCTGTTGGGTGAGGGATAAGTATTGGCCCTCGGACAACAGCAGCCACGGGATCTCTTACGTCCACTTGAGTGTGCCAACAGGGCCCTCTGTTTAATGTGTCACCCGAAGGAAGCCATCACCGAGAGTACAATGCTCCCTCAGTACTGGCATCGGCAATTGTCAGTCTAGGTTTTTGTGTGTCAGTGTGGACACAGAATCTCAGGTAGGGCAGCCTCTTCTGTTAGGCCTCACCAGCTGTGTCTCCACAGCAACAAAATGCTTCGACTGTGACCCCCAGCTCACCCTCTGTGCCCTGTGGCGCTTATGATCCACTTTTGGATTTAAAACGCCACGATTCACTGATTCTAAATCAATCATGAATGGCAGAATTACTGTCACGAAAGCGCAGCATGCTGAATTATTTGTTTTAAATCCATCGGCTGGAAACCTGAACTTAAATTTACATCACTATACCTGACATTCCAATGCAGCGAGGTGGAGACGAGATGCCTGCCCAGTCCCAGCAAGAACAATGACCTGGGGAATCTGAGTGAACTACCTATCCTGTCCCCATTAACAGACATTAAGGCCATCACTTGGACTTTAAATTGGTGGAGACGAACCACTCAAACATAATCACTTGAACAATGGGACCTTGGTTGGGAGAAGGGAATTCCTAGACATGAACTGATTATGTTGCAAGAGGGAATACACACTGGTAACCATCAGGTTGAATCACTGGGTGATGGTCATGTGATGGGCCCACCATACGTGTCTTCAAGCTGGTGTTTTCTCCGCAACAAACAGACAAGCAGCTAGAGGCTGACAAAAGACCCAAGTGGGGTCCCAACTCCCTCCCCAGTCCACCTTGCAAGCTTTGAATGCTGACGGCTGGCCGCAACCACGTATCACTGTTGCAGAGACTTCGTGAAGGAAATCATCCGCATCGCTGTTTACAGGAGAACCACCGAATCAGCCATCCACATCTGCAAATTGAAAGCCCCAGGACCACTGAATTCAGCCTGAAGCCAGCCGTGTCACCAACCTCCACAGACTGCATACCCCTTTTTATTGCTCCGGAGTCTAATCCGATCAATCTATCCTTCTCCACTCTGTAACCTATTAGTGTGCGTGTGTGTGTGACAGAGACAGAGAGAGAGAGAGAAAGTTGTAACCTAGTTTATTGCTTTACTTCGATCAGTTTAAGTACAATAAAGCTAACCTCTTTCTTTGTTAAACTCAAGAAAGCCTGACTGATTGGTTCCTTTTATGATCATAGCACGTAAATAGTTAAATGCTCACTGAGTTGGAAGGTATATCCACTTTAAAAAAGAAATAAACCTGTTGTGGTCAAACAAGGAGAGGGAAGAGAGGGGACCCCTTCGACTACTCCTCACCTGACCTTAACAATTACAGACACAGAATATGGGCTGTGGGCGCAAGTCCACTGGGAACAATCCCAAACCTATACAGCATGGAATCATCACAGCCACGAGGGAGGAAAACCTCATCATCTCTCTGGGTCTGGAACTGACCTCATGTCCCACAGCCAGAAAGATTGGCAGCCCCACCTCATTTAGTCCCAGGGTGCCCCCTTTTATCAGTGTGGAATTGTGTCTCACTTTCTCCTGTCAGATATCAGACCTCGGGCAGAGAGAGAGATGGGCTGGTGAATAAAGAGCAAAGAGATTTTTTTCTTTAATATTCTTCAAATGTTTAATTAACCCAACAGTACTGATACAGTATGAAAGAAGTCTAGAAAACATACAGGCTGCATTCTACTGCTGGTCTAGTGCGGCCCAGCACAGCCTCCGCATTAAACCCACGTCCCGCTTTCCACAGCACAGGCATCGCCACTTCTCCTCTGCTTAAAACAGGCCCGTTTTTTTAAAAATTCATATCGGACAGAAAGCTTTTACCTCTTTCAGATTGTACGGTGGGGTAAGAGGACGAGTTGGGAAGGTGGGCAAGGACATGGGGGTGGGATGAGGTACACAGACGTGAAACTGTGATGGGTGCTGGGGGGGAGGGGGTGAAAGGGAGAGCCTGTTAGAGATTTGGAGATGGAAGGAGGTGAGAAAGAGGAGGAACCAATCTGCCACCTGACTGGACATCCCTCGTCGAAAATGCCCAACACTTTACGCTCTCCCAACGGCGGCAAATCTTAAAGGGGCCCTGTCTGTTGTTCCAGTGTTCAACCCCACCCCCGCAAACCCACAATCAAATACACCGCCTCCGAGTGTGGGGCTCTCTCAGCAGCCAATGACTCCTTTCCCCACCGCCGACTCAGGAGGGCTGAGGGGCCCTCCCGTCTCCCATCCCACCCAAACGGGGGTCTTCAGGCTTTTGGGAAATCGGGAGCAGAGGATAAAAGGGGTGGGGGTGGGAGTAGGAGGAAAGCAGGTGTTTTAGCAGCTCTGCCGAGCGAGCGGGGAGGTCTGGTTTCAATGCCTGGTCTGGTGAAGGACACAGGCAGCTGCCCCCCCCCCGCTAACCCAGTCACACTGAAAAGGACGGGGTGGGAGTATAGCGGCGGGGACAATGAAGGAGGAAAGAGGACGGTCGCCATACTGAACGGACGGGTCTCCCACTAATTCCGTCACGAGGTGGGCCGGCTGGCACCACGGAAACCCGTCCTCTCAACTCCCCGGGCCGGCTTAGGGTCCTATTGATTGGGAAGAAAAGGGGAAATCTCAACGGCCACCTCCCGGGTTGGACAGCGTTTAGCGAGTGGGCGCGCCAGGTCCAGACAGGGAGTTTCCCCCACCCTCACGTTACATTCACCTCTTTCCGGCCTCAGGCACGCGAGTGAATGGTGACTTCACAGAGTGCCACGACGTCTAAAATGGCAGCCAGTGTTTCTCGGCTGTGAATGAGTGACCTTATCTCGCTGTCGCCCGCCAGTCACGAGTCCGTGGATCCAAGCCCAACTCTGGGACTTGAGCCCGCAATCCAGGCTGACAACTCGGTGCAGTACTGCGGGAGTGCAGCATTGTAAGACACGCTAGCCTTCAGGAGAGATGATCCAAAGGGGGGTTTTTTTTTCTCCCACCACTCGTTCAGACTATAGACCTGATATTCTGGCAGGAAGCACTCCAATGGGCTAAAGGGCATCCTTCACCTTAACTGATCTCGTAACCTGACTCCAACTTCCAAAATTGCCCGAAATGTTTAGGCGTGCATTCCAGAACTGCTCATCAGCGCAGTTTAACCCGGGAGGAGATGACAAGCGAGAGGACCCTAAGCCTGACAAAGCGAACCGCGAGGTAAGGGGAGGGCGAGCACGTTTTCAGGACTATTAGAAAAATAAGTAGCTCCCCCAATGCCACCCCTCTCTCCCCTCCCCCCCACCACCCCAGAAATCAATAAAAGCCGCACCACTCGATTCGTAAATTGAGTGAACCAAGCAGATAAAAAACGATAGCCAACGGAAGTGCTGAGGGCGGAAGTGGGGCCGGACTCTTGTCACATTCGGCGGCTGGTCATCCCGGATCTAAAAGCAGCCCGGTTGTGGTTTCCCGGGCATTAGACCTGGGTGCTGAGTGTGGGAACGGAGTCGTGGGAGGGTTGGGAGGGGGAGGGTGGGGGGAGAGAAAGAGGGGGTCGAAATCAGAGCCTGCCCCTTTAAGATGCCTCATTTAAATTCAGAGTAAAAATCCAGTTTGAAATGACGGTCGTCTCACCGACAGAAAGCAGTTTTAGAAAAGAAACAAGAACTGACAAACGGTGTAAAGATCGGGGGGAGTGGGGGAGGGAGGAAGGGGGGGAAAGATAAGAGGAGGGAAGAGGTTAAGTGGTGTCGCTCGGCTCAGCTTGTCTAATGGTCGTCCTGGCCATTGGTGTCGTCTCCGCCATCGTCCTCACCCTCCTCTTCATCCTTGCACCCTTTGATATCACGCAGCTGCAAAAGAGAGAGAGAGAGAGAGAGGGGCCACATAGAGGGTCAGTCACGGCTACTGAGGATTTTCTTTTCTCCCCATTCGTTCTTGGGACAGGGGAGTCGTTGGCGACTGCTGCCCGTTCCGACCTGCCCCTTGAGAAGGCGCGGTGGTGAGCTGCCTTCTTGTACCCGTGTGCAGCCCTGCATGGTGATTTCCCGAATTCTGGCCCAGCGACAACGAGGGAACGGCCAATTTGACTCCAAGCTGGGAGGGGAATGACGATGTCCCCATATTCCTGCTGCCCTCGTCCGAGTTGAGGCACTCTCTCTATCACCTCCTCCGGCCCCACAACCCTCCGAGATCTCTGCGTTCCTCTAATTCTGGCCTCTTGAAAATCCCCAATGCCGTGCCTTCAACTGCTTAGTTCTGGAATTACTTCCCTAAATTTTTCCTGCCTCTCCCTCCTCCTTTAAGATGCACCTGAAAAACTCACCACTTTGACCCAGCTTTTGGTCACCTGACCTAATATCTCCTTGTTTGGGAGAAGTGCCGGCGAGCTGCAGCAGCCCATTCTGTGGGTGGTACGTGACTGCAAGTTGCTGCTTTCAGTAACTCTGGCTAGCTTGGGGACGTGTGTGGGAAGTAGGATGAGCGTTGAAACAACCTTGCCCCGCCCTCAGGTCCCGGCGCCGTTCATTTTCCCCTTATGAGGCACTGACAGCGAGAGACCCCTTTGGCAAGGGTCCCATGACCAAGCTACCTGTTCTGCCATGTGTGAGCCAGCAGGATATGCAACTACAGGGCCCAACACAGCCTGTCCAAACTTGAACCCCCCACCCCCCAAGTACTTTCCAGTAGAGGTCACCAGATCAGGCTCTGGAATTCTGGCTAATCTCTTCCCCTGCTTTCCCACAACCCAGCAGGCCAGGTCGCACGACCCTCCCCCCAGCACACACAGGGTCCCTTCCTGCTGAGTGTGGGCCACGTCTGGGTCAGCCACTATTGAAGCGACTCGCTCTCGGCTCAGGCTCATACCTCCTCCTCATCATCCTCCAGAGTGTCGCCTTCCTCGCCGGTCCCCTCGCTCTCAGCTTTCTTGGATTCACTCCCCGCTTTGCTACTGCTCCCCTCGTCCGTTTTCTCACTCTTGGTCTCTGCCCGGAGAGAAGAGCCGATTCAAAATCAACGGGCTTCGGCACTGGGGGCCATCAACAGATTGTGGGGGCAACAAGGAAAGAGAGCAGATCCCATAAATCGGAGGGATATGGGTGAGGGGGGTAGTGTGTATCCCATACATCGGAGGGATATGGGTGAGGGGGGTAGTGTGTATCCCATACATCGGAGGGATTTGGGTGAGGGGGGTAGTGTGTATCCCATACATCGGAGGGATATGGGTGAGGGGGGTAGTGTGTATCCCATACATCGGAGGGATATGGGTGAGGGGGGTAGTGTGTATCCCATACATCGGATTGATCTGAGTGAGGGTGAGGGGGACCTCATACATCGGAGGGGTACGGGTGAGAGAAGAGGGTATCCTGTAGGTGAAAGGGAACTGGGTGAGGGGAATGTGACTGGGGCTGGGGGTTGGGGAAGGAGTCTTTGGCATGTCCAGGGTTGATGGGACAAGTCCTTTTAACTGACAGGAGGATATTCTCATGGCATCAGGATTGGGGTGAAAGCCTTGCCCAGTGGGGGCAGGGGGACTCGGAAATCTCGGCCGTCAGAGGGTAGATGGGAGCCTCTCCTGTCGGGAGGGAGGGGCTCGGGAGCCTCCCTTTTCCAGAAGTGAGTAACGTACCTGTCTGGTTAGATTGCTCCTTCTCAATCTTCTCCAGGCTGTCCAGGAGTGAGTCCACTTTGCTCTTGATCAAGGTCAGCTCCTTCTTGATGGTGGCCAGGTCATTGGCTTTCACTGGGCGCCGAGTGAGCACAACGAGAAAGGAGCACAGTGAGTGTGTAAATAAGACACAGCCCCAAAATGTCTCACACCATTGCCAGCAATCAGCCTAACTTCAACTCAATTACACAGCGGTCAGAGGTAACGTCAGGCACAACTGTAGTGGGTCAGAGACTGACCTTTCACCTGCTGGGAGAATGATTCTACATCTGTATCTAACCCCGTGCTGTACCTGTCCTGGGAGTGTTTGATGTGGACAGTGTAGAGGGAGCTTTACTCTGTATCTAACCCCGTGCTGTACCTGTCCTGGGAGTGTTTGATGTGGACAGTGTGGAGGGAGATTTACTCTGTATCTAACCCCGTGCTGTACCTGTCCTGGGAGTGTTTGATGTGGACAGTGTGGAGGGAGCTTTACTCTGTATCTAACCCCGTGCTGTACCTGTCCTGGGAGTGTTTGATGTGGACAGTGTAGAGGGAGATTTACTCTGTATCTAACCCCGTGCTGTACCTGTCCTGGGAGTGTTTGATGGGGACAGTGTAGAGGGAGCTTTACTCTGTATATAACCCCGTGCTGTACCTGTCCTGGGAGTGTTTGATGGGGACAGTGTAGAGGGAGCTTTACTCTGTATATAACCCCGTGCTGTACCTGTCCTGGGAGTGTTTGATGGGGACAGTGTGGAGGGAGCTTTACTCTGTATCTAACCTGATCGTGAAGTTATGCCCAGCTGAAGGAATGCTCACACCTCATGTTAAACCTCTCTACGCCTGTACCTGGTTTCCCTGATGCGGCTGATTTTTGCCCAGATTTGGTGTTGAAGCTCCCCTTGCCTCTTCGTGGCAGAGGGACTGTGACACGCGGGCGTTTGGCGATGGTCACAGGCCGGGGAAGAGGGGGTGGTACCCGGCTCGGGTAGGGGTACATCCTGCAACAGAGAGAAACAAGTTAGCGTAGTTCTTGGGCGCTCCGTCGTGACACAACCTCCTCCTAGCACCTAGAGTACAATGGGTTTTAGCAGCAGAATGATATTTGGACTGGGGGAGAGGGGGCTGGGTCTCAGCATCACCAGTCATGCCACCTTCACAGCAAGACACCGCCCAGTGACAGCTTAGCTCGGCTGCTCTCACTCTCAAGTCAGAAGGTCGGGGTTTGAGATCCAAACCCAGAGGCTCATGCCCCACAGTCCAGGCGCCAGCCAGCACTGTCGGAGGTGCCGTCTTTTGAACGAAAAGGTCAAACCGAGGGATTCCCAGGTGGACGTACAAGATCCCATGGCCACTGCAGGATGAAGGGGAAGTTCTCCTTGGTTTCCTGTGGCCAAGTATGAAACCCTCAGACAGGCTCACAGAAAAAGAAAAGCACACTTATTAACTGGTCATTCCTGATTACGGCTTGTGGGATCTTGCTGTGCACAATGAGAGCGACTGTGCTTCGAAACTGACCCGAGGATGGAGAACTGAAGACAGGAAAGGCACTCGATGAAACTCCACTGCACAGGTCTCTCTCTCTCTCGCCGCACATGCGATCAGGCAGCTCGATAACCCCCAGCACTCAAAGCAGCCTCTCATCTCACCGCACCTGAAGACCCTGACTGCTCGTTGAGGTCCCAGCTAAGCTGCCGGGGAGTTTCCATGGGTACCTCACCCCCCCGGGAGATCCATCAGACGGTAGAGCCGACCACGTCCCCACCCAACGACCACAAACCCCTCCCCAGGGAGTCACTGATCTGAAAGAATACAGGATGATTCTTCTCCACACACAGCTCAGGGTGACAGATGCTTAGCTCGAGTCCGCCAACAAGCATCGGGTCATTCACTGGACACTGGGCTTCGGATGGTGGGGGAAGGGTTGGTCAAAACTTGGCCCAAACTCTCGGCCCCGATCTCTCCCATATCCCTGTATCATTCCAAACTAATCTCACTGCCCACTCTCTCCGCATCGCCCGTATCAATCCCAAACTAATCCCACTGCCCAACTCTCTCCCCATAGTCCTGCATCAATCCCAAACTAATCCCACTGTCCCACTCTCTCCCCATAGTCCAGCATCAATCCTAAACTAATCCCACTGCCCCACTCTCTCCTCATATTCCTGTATCAATCCCAAACTAATCCCACTGCCCCACTCTCTCCCCATAGCCCTGTATCAATCCCAAACTAATCCCACTGCCCACTCTCTCCGCATAGTCCTGCATCAATCCCAAACTAATCCCACTGTCCCACTCTCTCCCCATAGTCCTGTATCAATCCCAAACTAATCCCACTGCCCCACTCTCTCCTCATATTCCTGCATCAATCCCAAACTAATCCCACTGTCCCACTCTCTCCCCATAGCCCTGTATCAATCCCAAACTAATCCCACTGTCCCACTCTCTCCCCATAGCCCTGTATCAATCCCAAACTAATCCCACTGCCCCTCTCTCTCCCCATTGCCCTGTATCAATCCCAAACTAATCCCACTGTCCCACTCTCTCCCCATAGTCCTGCATCAATCCCAAACTAATCCCACTGTCCCACTCTCTCCCCATAGTCCTGCATCAATCCTAAACTAATCCCACTGCCCCACTCTCTCCTCATATTCCTGCATCAATCCCAAACTAATCCCACTGTCCCACTCTCTCCTCATATTCCTGTATCAATCCCAAACTAATCCCACTGCCCCACTCTCTCCTCATATTCCTGCATCAATCCCAAACTAATCCCACTGTCCCACTCTCTCCTCATATTCCTGTATCAATCCCAAACTAATCCCACTGCCCACTCTCTCCGCATAGTCCTGCATCAATCCCAAACTAATCCCACTGCCCCACTCTCTCCTCATATTCCTGCATCAATCCCAAACTAATCCCACTGCCCCACTCTCTCCCCATAGCCCTGTATCAATCCCAAACTAATCCCACTGTCCCATTCTCTCCCCATAGCCCTGTATCAATCCCAAACTAATCCCACTGTCCCACTCTCTCCCCATAGTCCTGTATCAATCTCAAACTAATCCCACTGTCCCACTCTCTCCCCATAGCCCTGTATCAATCTCAAACTAATCCCACTGCCCCACTCTCTCCCCATAGCCCTGTATCAATCCCAAACTAATCCCCACTGCCCCACTCACTCCCCATAGCCCTGTATCGATCCCAAACTAATCCCACTGCCCCACTCTCTCCCCATAGTCCTGTATCAATCCCAAACTAATCCCACTGCCCCACTCTCTCCCCATAGCCCTGTATCAATCTGAAACTAATCCCACTGCCCCACTCTCTCCCCATAGCCCTGTATCAATCCCAAACTAATCCCACTGCCCCACTCTCTCCCCATAGCCCTGTATCAATCTGAAACTAATCCCACTGTCCCACTCTCTCCCCATAGCCCTGTATCAATCCCAAACTAATCCCACTGCCCCACTCTCTCCCCATAGCCCTGTATCAATCTGAAACTAATCCCACTGTCCCACTCTCTCCCCATAGCCCTGCATCAATCCCAAACTAATCCCACTGCCCACTCTCTCCGCATAGCCCTGTATCAATCTCAAACTAATCCCACTGTCCCACTCTCTCCCCATAGCCCTGTATCAATCTGAAACTAATCCCACTGCCCCACTATCTCCCCATAGTCCTGTATCAATCCCAAACTAATCCCACTGCCCCACTCTCTCCCCATAGCCCTGTATCAATCTGAAACTAATCCCACTGTCCCACTCTCTCCCCATAGCCCTGTATCAATCCCAAACTAATCCCACTGTCCCACTCTCTCCCCATAGTCCTGCATCAATCCCAAACTAATCCCACTGTCCCACTCTCTCCCCATAGCCCTGTATCAATCCCAAACTAATCCCACTGTCCCACTCTCTCCCCATAGTCCTGTATCAATCCCAAACTAATCCCACTGCCCCACTCTCTCCCCATAGTCCTGTATCAATCCCAAACTAATCCCACTGCCCCACTCTCTCCCCATAGCCCTGTATCAATCTGAAACTAATCCCACTGTCCCACTCTCTCCCCATAGTCCTGTATCAATCCCAAACTAATCCCACTGCCCCACTCTCTCCCCATAGCCCTGTATCAATCTGAAACTAATCCCACTGCCCACTCTCTCCCCATAGCCCTGTATCAATCCCAAACTAATCCCACTGCCCACTCTCTCCCCATAGCCCTGTATCAATCCCAAACTAATCCCACTGCCCCACTCTCTCCCCATAGCCCTGTATCAATCTGAAACTAATCCCACTGTCCCACTCTCTCCCCATAGTCCTGCATCAATCCCAAACTAATCCCACTGCCCACTCTCTCCCCATAGCCCTGTATCAATCCCAAACTAATCCCACTGCCCCACTCTCTCCTCATATTCCTGTATCAATCCCAAACTAATCCCACTGCCCCACTCTCTCCCCATAGCCCTGTATCAATCCAAACTAATCCCACTGCCCACTCTCTCCGCATAGTCCTGCATCAATCCCAAACTAATCCCACTGCCCCACTCTCTCCTCATATTCCTGCATCAATCCCAAACTAATCCCACTGCCCCACTCTCTCCCCATAGCCCTGTATCAATCCCAAACTAATCCCACTGTCCCACTCTCTCCCCATAGTCCTGTATCAATCCCAAACTAATCCCACTGCCCCACTCTCTCCCCATAGCCCTGTATCAATCTCAAACTAATCCCACTGTCCCACTCTCTCCCCATAGCCCTGTATCAATCCCAAACTAATCCCACTGTCCCACTCTCTCCCCATAGTCCTGTATCAATCCCAAACTAATCCCACTGCCCCACTCTCTCCCCATAGCCCTGTATCAATCTCAAACTAATCCCACTGTCCCACTCTCTCCCCATAGCCCTGTATCAATCCCAAACTAATCCCACTGTCCCACTCTCTCCCCATAGTCCTGTATCAATCTCAAACTAATCCCACTGCCCCACTCTCTCCCCATAGCCCTGTATCAATCTGAAACTAATCCCACTGCCCCACTCTCTCCCCATAGCCCTGTATCAATCCCAAACTAATCCCACTGCCCACTCTCTCCGCATAGTCCTGCATCAATCCCAAACTAATCCCACTGCCCCACTCTCTCCCCATAGCCCTGTATCAATCCCAAACTAATCCCACTGCCCACTCTCTCCGCATAGTCCTGCATCAATCCCAAACTAATCCCACTGCCCCACTCTCTCCCCATAGTCCTGTATCAATCTGAAACTAATCCCACTGCCCCACTCTCTCCCCATAGTCCTGTATCAATCTCAAACTAATCCCACTGTCCCACTCTCTCCCCATAGCCCTGTATCAATCTCAAACTAATCCCACTGCCCCACTCTCTCCCCATAGCCCTGTATCAATCTGAAACTAATCCCACTGCCCCACTCTCTCCCCATAGCCCTGTATCAATCTGAAACTAATCCCACTGCCCCACTCTCTCCCCATAGTCCTGTATCAATCTCAAACTAATCCCACTGTCCCACTCTCTCCCCATAGCCCTGTATCAATCTCAAACTAATCCCACTGCCCCACTATCTCCCCATAGCCCTGTATCAATCTCAAACTAATCCCACTGCCCCACTCTCTCCCCATAGCCCTGTATCAATCTGAAACTAATCCCACTGCCCCACTCTCTCCCCATAGCCCTGTATCAATCTGAAACTAATCCCACTGCCCCACTCTCTCCCCATAGCCCTGTATCAATCTCAAACTAATCCCACTGCCCCACTCTCTCCCCATAGCCCTGTATCAATCCCAAACTAATCCCACTGCCCCACTCTCTCCCCATAGCCCTGTATCAATCTGAAACTAATCCCACTGCCCCACTCTCTCCCCATAGCCCTGTATCAATCTCAAACTAATCCCACTGCCCCACTCTCTCCCCATAGTCCTGTATCAATCTCAAACTAATCCCACTGTCCCACTCTCTCCCCATAGCCCTGTATCAATCTCAAACTAATCCCACTGCCCCACTCTCTCCCCATAGCCCTGTATCAATCTGAAACTAATCCCACTGCCCCACTCTCTCCCCATAGCCCTGTATCAATCTGAAACTAATCCCACTGCCCCACTCTCTCCCCATAGTCCTGTATCAATCTCAAACTAATCCCACTGTCCCACTCTCTCCCCATAGCCCTGTATCAATCTCAAACTAATCCCACTGCCCCACTATCTCCCCATAGCCCTGTATCAATCTCAAACTAATCCCACTGCCCCACTCTCTCCCCATAGCCCTGTATCAATCTGAAACTAATCCCACTGCCCCACTCTCTCCCCATAGCCCTGTATCAATCTGAAACTAATCCCACTGCCCCACTCTCTCCCCATAGCCCTGTATCAATCTCAAACTAATCCCACTGCCCCACTCTCTCCCCATAGCCCTGTATCAATCTGAAACTAATCCCACTGCCCCACTCTCTCCCCATAGCCCTGTATCAATCTGAAACTAATCCCACTGCCCCACTCTCTCCCCATAGTCCTGTATCAATCTCAAACTAATCCCACTGTCCCACTCTCTCCCCATAGCCCTGTATCAATCTCAAACTAATCCCACTGCCCCACTATCTCCCCATAGCCCTGTATCAATCTCAAACTAATCCCACTGCCCCACTCTCTCCCCATAGCCCTGTATCAATCTGAAACTAATCCCACTGCCCCACTCTCTCCCCATAGCCCTGTATCAATCTGAAACTAATCCCACTGCCCCACTCTCTCCCCATAGCCCTGTATCAATCTCAAACTAATCCCACTGCCCCACTCTCTCCCCATAGCCCTGTATCAATCTGAAACTAATCCCACTGTCCCACTCTCTCCCCATAGCCCTGTATCAATCCCAAACTAATCCCACTGCCCCACTCTCTCCCCATAGCCCTGTATCAATCTGAAACTAATCCCACTGTCCCACTCTCTCCCCATAGCCCTGTATCAATCCCAAACTAATCCCACTGTCCCACTCTCTCCCCATAGTCCTGCATCAATCCCAAACTAATCCCACTGTCCCACTCTCTCCCCATAGCCCTGCATCAATCCCAAACTAATCCCACTGTCCCACTCTCTCCCCATAGCCCTGTATCAATCCCAAACTAATCCCACTGTCCCACTCTCTCCCCATAGTCCTGTATCAATCCCAAACTAATCCCACTGCCCCACTCTCTCCCCATAGTCCTGTATCAATCCCAAACTAATCCCACTGCCCCACTCTCTCCCCATAGCCCTGTATCAATCTGAAACTAATCCCACTGTCCCACTCTCTCCCCATAGTCCCGCATCAATCCCAAACTAATCCCACTGCCCACTCTCTCCCCATAGCCCTGTATCAATCCCAAACTAATCCCACTGCCCCACTCTCTCCCCATAGCCCTGTATCAATCTGAAACTAATCCCACTGTCCCACTCTCTCCCCATAGTCCTGCATCAATCCCAAACTAATCCCACTGCCCACTCTCTCCCCATAGCCCTGTATCAATCCCAAACTAATCCCACTGCCCCACTCTCTCCTCATATTCCTGTATCAATCTGAAACTAATCCCACTGCCCCACTCTCCCCATAGCCCTGTATCAATCTGAAACTAATCCCACTGTCCCACTCTCTCCCCATAGTCCTGCATCAATCCCAAACTAATCCCACTGCCCCACTCTCTCCCCATAGCCCTGTATCAATCTGAAACTAATCCCACTGTCCCACTCTCTCCCATAGCCCTGTATCAATCTGAAACTAATCCCCACTGCCCCACTCTCTCCCCATAGCCCTGTATCAATCCCAAACTAATCCCACTGCCCCACTCTCTCCCCATAGCCCTGTATCAATCTGAAACTAATCCCACTGCCCCACTCTCTCCCCATAGCCCTGTATCAATCTGAAACTAATCTCACTGCCCCACTCTCTCCCCATAGCCCTGTATCAATCCCAAACTAATCCCACTGCCCCACTCTCTCCCCATTGCCCTGTATCAATCTGAAACTAATCCCACTGCCCCACTCTCTCCCCATAGCCCTGTATCAATCCCAAACTAATCCCACTGCCCCACTCTCTCCTCATATTCCTGTATCAATCTGAAACTAATCTCACTGCCCCACTCTTTCCCCACAGTCCTGTATCAATCCCAAATTAATCCCACTTCCCTGATATTTTAAGGTGACACTCCTGGAGATGTCTGGATCTCACCCCAATCGTCGCCTGATATGATAATTGGAGATGTTGACTAAATCACAGCAGTCAATCTCTATCAATGTGTCTATGACACAAACATCAAACTCACTAACTCTTCCAGCCCATGGCAGACGGCCATTTAGCCTGTTGAAAGAGCTATCCAATTACCCTGACTCATCTGCTCTTACCCCGAGTACTGAACTTCACCTTTTCAAATATTTATCCAGCTGCCTTTTAGTATACAATCAATTGGTGCTTGTCAGGACGGTGTGTGGGGGATGGGTAGACTAATGCCTCCCTGATGGAAAAGTCTGAAAGCTTACCTGGTTAGCGAAGGAATCTCGTATCCCTCCGACTGCCTGCTTGGGGAGCACTGGGTGGGAGAAACACAAAAAAATACAGGCATTTGCATTATACCAAACTCGCATCCACAGACCTCCCTTCACTGACTCACAGTGATCCCACTTCACAGCTCCTCACACCCACCTGTACAGAACTCCTCCCCACACAGCTCCTCACACCCACCTGTACAGGGCTCCCCCCCCACACAGCTCCTCACACCCACCTGTACAGAACTCCTCCCCACACAGCTCCTCACACCCACCTGTACAGAACTCCTCCTCACACCCACCTGTACAGAACTCCTCTCCACACAGCTCCTCACACCCACCTGTACAGAACTCCTCCCCACACAGCTCCTCACACCCACCTGTACAGAACTCCTCCTCATACCCACCTGTACAGAACTCCTCTCCACACAGCTCCTCACACCCACCTGTACAGAACTCCTCCCCACACAGCTCCTCACACCCACCTGTACAGAACTCCTCCTCACACCCACCTGTACAGAACTCCTCCCCACACAGCTCCTCACACCCACCTGTACAGGGCTCCCCCCCCACACAGCTCCTCACACCCACCTGTACAGAACTCCTCCCCACACAGCTCCTCACACCCACCTGTACAGGGCTCCCCCCCCCCACACAGCTCCTCACACTCACCTGTACAGAACTCCTCCCCACACAGCTCCTCACACCCACCTGTACAGGGCTCCCCCCCCTCACAGCTCCTCACACCCACCTGTACAGAACTCCTCCCCACACAGCTCCTCACACCCACCTGTACAGAACTCCTCCCCACACAGCTCCACACACCCACCTGTACAGAACTCCTCCCCACACAGCTCATCACACCCACCTGTACAGAACTCCTCCCCACACAGCTCCTCACACCCACCTGTACAGAAGCCCTCCCACACAGCTCCTCACACCCACCTGTACAGGGCTCCTCCCCAACACACACACAGCTCCTCACACCTGCCTGTTCAGAGCTCCTCACCAACACACACACACCTCCTCACACCCGGCTGTACAGAACTCCTCCCCACACAGCTCCACACACCCACCTGTACAGAACTCCTCCCCACACAGCTCCACACACCCACCTGTACAGAACTCCTCTCCACACAGCTCCTCACACCTGCCTGTACAGAAGCCCTCCCCACACAGCTCCTCACACACCCACCTGTACAGGGCTCCTCCCCAACACACACACAGCTCCTCACACCTGCCTGTTCAGAGCTCCTCACCAACACACACACACCTCCTCACACCGGCTGTACAGAACTCCTCCCCACACAGCTCCACACACCCACCTGTACAGAACTCCTCCCCACACAGCTCCACACACCCACCTGTACAGAACTCCTCTCCACACAGCTCCTCACACCTGCCTGTACAGGGCTCCCCCCCAACACACACACAGCTCCTCACACCCGCCTGTACAGGGCTCCTCCCCAACACACACACAGCTCCGCACACCCGCCTGTACAGCACGCCTCCCCACACAGCTCCGCACAGCCACCTGTACAGGGCTACACACACACACACACACACGCACACACGCGCACACACACACGCACACGCACGCGCCACACGCGCACACGCGCACACACGCACACACGCACACACACACACACACACACACACACACACACACACACACACACACCTCCTCACACCTGCCTGTACAGGGCTCCTCCCCAACACACACACACACACACACACACACACACACAGCTCCTCACACCTGCCTGTACAGGGCTCCCCCCCTAACACACACACAGCTCCTCACACCTGCCTGTTCAGGGCTCCTCCGCAACACACACAGCTCCTCACACCTGCCTGTTCAGGGCTCCTCCCCAACACACACAGCTCCTCACACCTGCCTGTACAGGGCTCCTCCCCAACACACACACACACAGCTCCTCACACCTGCCTGTACAGGGCTCCTCACACCTGCCTGTACAGAGCCCTCTGCCCCCAAACAGCTCTGCACGCAAGCCCTCAAAGAGCTCTGGGGAGGGGAGAGTGAGAGACAGAGAGAGGGATGGGCAGGGGAGGGGGAGACAGAAAGTAGGGTGGGCGGCCAAGGGGACAGGGGGTGAGGGGGGTAGGTGTGAAGTGGGTAGGGGGTGGGGGAGGGGAGGCGGGGAGGGGTGAGGGGAGGGGAGGAGGGCAGGGGGTGGCGGAGGTGGGAGAATGGAGGAGGGTAGAGCGAGGGGACAACAGAGACACGGATGGAGATTATGGAGCAGGATGTACAGCCAACAGAACATCCACACTCATCCAGAACCTCTCTTACCTTTCGTAAAAATCACTCCTGTAATAGTCGTAGTCGAGATCGGATGTGGACCTGTGAAGACAGCAGGAGGTCATTTGCAACATGCAAGAAAGGTCTTGGCCACAGCACAGTCTCAGGTGACCAGGAATGTTTCAGAGACGGGGAGCAAATGGACAGGGGAGGGAGGGGCAGGGCGTGATGGGGGCAGGGAGGGGCGGGGAGATGGCGCAGCGAAGGACGGGAGGGAGACGGAGCGAGCAAGACACGACTGCCTTGTGGGAGTGACAGCGAGGTTCAGTCTTGACACCGGACCCCAGTTCACCTCCCCACTGGCCTGCGGGGAGGTGGCAGAGAGGGCGACACACCTCTCTCTCCACACAACCCCCACTTCAGCTGCTGCTGCCAATCACGGGGACTAGCCCCGGCACCGTCCCTTCAACAGTGGGAGGATAAAGCTGTTTAAACAGGCTGAGGAGTTGCTAGACTGTGTAAACGGGGTACAAAAGACAAAGAGGCGCAATCCAAAAAAATTTTAAAATCCCGGGTAGGCGCTAGCCTTTGGGTTCACCCAGCACACCTTCACATCCACCCAATCCTGTCAGCTGGGGGTGGGGGGAGGGGGGAAATCCTGTGATCCTCTCCCCATCAGGAAAGACTGAACAGGCTGGGGTTCTTTTTTCTGTAAGAGTGAAGGCTGAAGGCTGGCCTGATGGGAGATTTTTTTTTAACATTAGGTTAATAGTGTAGACATCGAAAAAATGTTCCAACTCGTCGAGGGGACCAGAACCAGGGGCTATAAATATAAGCTGGTGACAAGCCAACAGGGAATTTAAGAGAAATCTCTTTACCCAAAACGTCGGCACAGTGGCGCAGTGGTTCGCACCGCAGCCTCACAGCTCCAGTGACCCGGGTTCGATTCTGGGTACTGTCTGTGTGGAGTTTGCAAGTTCTCCCTGAGACCGCGTGGGTTTCCTCCGGGTGCTCCGGTTTCCTCCCACATGCCAAAGACTTGCAGGTTGATAGGTTAATTGGCCATTATAAATTGCCCCTGGTGTAGGTAGGTGGTTGAGGAATTGAGGGAAGATGGGGATGTGAGAGGGTGACGGGATTAGTGTAGGATTCGTATAAATGGGTGGTTGATGGTCGGCACTGGCTCGGTGGGCCGAAGGGCCTGTTTCAGTGCTGTATCTCTAAATAAATAAATAAATAAAAAGTAATGAGAATGTGGAACTCACTACCAGAAGGTGAATAGCAAAGATGCCTTGAAGGGAAATCTAGACAAGCACATAAGGGGAGAAAGGAATAGAAGGATTATGGTGATTGGGTGAGACGATGAGGGGTGGGAGGA